>NW_024883310.1:0-108169 GCF_019059575.1 Amphibalanus amphitrite
CTACAACAAACTCAATTCACGAAGTTCTACCAGGTCCCGATTTTTCCCGACTTTTGGGTCATTGACCTGACCTGGAAGGTCAACCAATGACCTAGGACCGTAGAAATTGATATCATCTGCTTCTTCTCGTTACGGGAAACACGCTAGTTTTTCCGTGAAGCTCTGGCTTAATCAGAGACCGAACAGCAAGAGGGTCCAGCTCCTGTACGTTAGACGCACACAAAACACCAATACGGGCGAGTGTCAAGACTCCTATAGGTGAAATCAGATACATTTCAGATTGATTTGGTGGGCAGTTTTAGGATAGCACTTGCAATGATTAGCGATTCTAAAAGATATTTTGACCTAAGAATAATTTTAAATAATTTGTAATTAAGCGCCATTAATGATCAAATTCATGAAGTTTCGTTAACTTTAGGGTCGATGCGGACCCCCTAGATGGCTTCAGAAATTCTTGAAATTTGGCATGGTTGATACATTTAGGATACGTAACAAATTAATTTTGTGACAGGGGGTTCGTAGAAATTTTTCGAAAAAGTGGGGCGTTTGATGCACCCTAGTGAGCAGACCACAAATACATCGACTCAAACGAAAGGTAACCACAATATCATACCCCCACTCCGCGTGCTACATGTCCTGCTAGGTCCGAACTTAGGCCGAGGCAGTACTGTAAATTCTGGACAATCTTTGTTCCATTATTTTGTATGGACTATACATAATCGAGGCGACAACGCACACCAGCCAGATTGTGTGCTCTGGACCTGACGGCCGACGGGTGACCAACACCGTTGTACGATCGGTAGAAAAACTAGAGATGAATGCCATGTCCACATAGCCAAACAACGACAAGGCGCGGTTCGCTGACTGCACCTCGCCTACACATAATGCAATCACTGCCGAGAGCCGATGACCAAAGGCCATCCCCATCAGTAGCGAATACACAGTAATACATTAGTTTGAATCCGGCTCATCTCCTAGCGCTGGTCGGCTTTGCAAACGGACACCTGGGGGGACTAGGGTATGCCCGTTCGGTCTCAGCGAATATTTACACTTGATTTACACACAAAACATAAAACATGGCATACTGATACATCAGGTATGTATATGGACAGAATGAATGTTTTGAAACTGAGGCAATGTTAATAAGGGTGATGTGATGCATGAAGGGATGTCTCGGATACCTCTGAATCAGTGATCCAAGGCCAAAATAATGTTGTGATGTCTTCATAATGGGAGAAAATGAAATGTGCACCTTTTTTTAGACAAAAGACATTCAACATTCTCAAAACATTACTCATGACTTAATATTGAAAGTTGAAACTGAATATGAAAATTACACCCTTGACCTGATATGATACACCTGCCACTTGTAAAGTCATACTGGTCCATGAAAAGGTCAGTAGCAGTTTTTCAACAATACCTTTTGACAGAGACAGGCTAAGGTGACAAAAACATTGGTCAGAAACACATTGAAGAACATTGGCCAAAGATCATTTCTTTCTTAAGCAATGAACATGAACTGAACTGAAGAAGTGTCACAAGTTACAGCTATAAAGCTCAGCTTCTTCAGCCCAAAAACAATCAGAGATAGCCCTATGGCCTATGTGAAAGCCAATTGGTCATGGGAGGCTATTTAAAACAAATGGGCCTGTTCTAGTGAGTGATGCTGGTGCACTTTATCATTTTAAAATTTTAATGATTACATATAGGTAAGTATATTGCTATTGATGGGTTGAGGCCATATATTTCTCTGCAATGAATATCAACTCATAAAAAGGCTGGTAGGGCAATTTCTATGAAACATTTTGACCTTAAGCAGTCAGGACATGTCAAATATCTTGGCAAGGAAACAAGCCTTTTCACTTTGACTTTTGACTGTTGTTTACGGACGACGGTGAAAACAGGGCGCCTGGGGCGCTTTGATCAAGGTTCGTGAAATTTACACGTGACGTTTGGAATACAGAAGGCCCACGGAGGGGGAGAAGTTCCAAATGTCACGTGACTAATATGCCCTCCGGCGCCCTGTTTTCACCGGCGTCCTTGTTCACCAGCATAACATACAAATAGAAGGTTAATTGACTTCCCTTTAAATCCAAAACAAGTACCTTTGTGTATCAGACTGCACCTTTCCAAATCCAATGCGTCCCTGGTTGCACAGCTCAACTGGACAGTGGACATACAGAGAAATGTTTGATGCTATTCCCTCAGCCTGAGCCTTACCTGGTGTAGTCATCTTGCTGATGAGGAAAATTTGCTGAGTAGCTCAGAATGCCAACCTGTAAATATATTCAGCCAGTTTAAGCTTCTTATTCAAATTAAAATTCATTTCAATTTTGACTTTGAGTGGAGTAGAAGAGTGGGTTCAGGTTCCGCTACTGATTGTACCAAAGAGAAGTGAGTGATTTCTGTTACAACAGCTGCATTATAAAGTTGGTTCAAGGAAGTGGACCATGCACTAGCAGCAAGAATTATCAAAATACTTCCACCTAGCTCAAGGCTCAAGCTTGAAGTTGGGGAGCTAAGCTCAAGCTGAAACCAGTTGGGCAAACTAGACTTTTGGAATCAAAATATGGAGGCATCAATAATTTGATTCTGGTGGGAGGAGCCATGACCAAATATGGGCATGGAATCAATTTTTTGATTCATTTGGGTACACTTTTGACTTCAAATGTATCGTTACGGTTGAAAAAAGGCCCATGACGGTGAGATTTTTCTTTAAAAAGGTAGAAAAATGTGGTAAGTTTGCAAAAAGTGTTACCTCAAAACTAAGAAATTGTCCCTTTGGCCTTGTGAATGAGAAAAAGACAGAGGCACTGTCCACCACGTAAAAGCTGTTTTGGGGAAATCACACTGTATGTTATTTTTGTATCATGAATCGCATACTAAACAATCAGTATCTGTGTAAAATGGCAAAATGAAATTTTCAAACCCCTAATTATCATTGTTGTAGTGCTTTTATATTTATTATATGATTTTTACCTGTTGCTTCAGTTTTTGTATTCTTGACATTTAAAAATTGTGAATTGTTATCAAATGTAGTGAAGGTAAAGTACAACAATGCTATAGGTATCTGTTGTGGTGCTGAGGATACCACTAAATGAGAATAATAGCAAGATAAATGCTGTATTCTTGCAAGTAATTGTTGCCTATCTGTTAACATTACCTGTGAATCAAAATAATGATTAGCCAGCTGATGGGGAATCAATATTATGATTATCTGTTTAAAGTGAATCAATTCCTTGATTGCCTTTCACTACCTATATAATTCAAATTGTTATGAAAGGAGCAATATTATTTTGCTTAGGAGGTACTTCCAGCATTTCTGTTCAAGATCAGGCATGCTCCTTCTTGAAACACTATCTTATTTTTATGTGTTTGGTAAGTTAGAAATGGTCTGCATTTATGCCCAAATATGGTCATAAGGAATCAATCTTTTGATGCCTCCATATTTTGATTCCAAAGGTCTAGTTTGCCCAACTCAGTAGGCGGAACTATGGTCAAGCGTACCCATTTTCGGGAACGCATTTTCGTTCCCATGTTTGGGAACGATAAACCCAAATATGGGAACGCCATGTAGGCATTATTTAAAACAAGAAAAAGAACCGTTAAATGACGTCCAAAAAATATAAAACGATGGTGAACCGCCTGATATTTGTCTCAATATTGTTGGGAAAGAGTTTGATATTGTAAGGCCCATCGTAGTTTCAAATCGTTCCCCTATTTCTAAAGCAGTCCATCGTCCGGGCCGCGAGCCCAAATTTGGGAACGCTCTCGTACACTGGCGCTGCAAGCGTTCCTTATTATGGGAACGGCGTACCCAAAATTGGGAACGATTTCACCGACGCCTTTCAGGGGCTCTTTTCATTAACAAGCATCACGTCCAACGCCGCAAATTATTGTTAACGCAACAATCATCAGATGACCTTTCCGGCAAGACCGTCGCATGTTTCGCCCGGTCTTCTGCGCTTTTATTCCCGTCGATCTCGCAGCGGGCACGCCCCCCTCTGCAGGATTACGTAATTCACAACGCTCAGCGATGTTCAACAAGGTCTTCCATACCTATATCCACCGTCCGCGCTGAGGGTGGAGACATGTCAAGCACCTGTCTGTTTATCACCGATAGTTGACGAGTACAAGGAAGTATCCAAAAATGGGAACGCTGAATATGTTACACCCTCAAAACACCTAGTCCCAATGAAAATCTAGTTTTTTCCTTTCTTGATGATTGTAAGTGGCAAAAGGCCTGGTAGGATGGGCACGAGGAATTATCGAAATCAGCATAAAAATTATAAATAAGCCACACAGAGCGAGCTATATAAGAGAAATTCCCCCAAAACGATCACGCTTAGAAACACGGAAGACAAAAACCACGCTCATGACGCTCCTTATAAAACAACTCTAAACAGCTAGCATCCAAATAAAATATGTCTTTCCGGGATGATAAAATACAGCTGGATAATTTTCAACCGCTTAAACTGAGTTTACAACAGTAGCTCGGTAAATTCACTCACGTTCCACGCGGTCGTCCGCCCCGACACAAAAGTCAACAATATTACCTCGGGAACGTCCGCGTCTTCGCTTGCACTTGTCAGCATCTGGTGTCGATAGTATGAAAGTTCATAACCAGGCGAAAATTATTATACTTTACCTCAAACTAAAAAATGCTTCATTTTCCTTAAAATTGCATGTTAAATGTCGTATAACCCATATTTCCACCATTCTGTCATTTTCAAAAAATCATTAAAAATATCATTCCACGGTCAATTTCCTCCTTCCACGGTCAGATTAAAGATAACTTTATGGAGATTTAGTAGATACTTAAATCAGCGTGCACTTTTTTGAGACGTGATGCACTTTTGAGTTTTAGTGGGAGAACGGCCGAAAAATTGCCTTCCGTTCTCATAAATGGGAACGCCCGTTCCCATATTTGGGAACTCCGTTCCCAAAAATGGGGACGTTCCTATATTTGGGTACTCATGACCATAGTTCCGCCTACTGAACTGAAACGGCCAAAGGCGCACTTCAACTTGGACTGGGCCAGACTGGGCCACACGCCTTGCACGGGAGTCATACTCAAACGCGCAAGGTTTGACATTGAGCTGTAGTTAAAAAACAAAATAAATTAAAAGAAAATAGTTTAAGGCGCAACTACAGATGCCGGCGAAACACACCCACCTTTCGTCGTGCCGATTCCGTCAGCTGTCTGTTGGGCGTTGTGGGTTGTCAACACAATCGTGCTACCAAATTCTAGTGAAGCCGAACCGTGGCTTCCAAATCGCAAAATCCTCTCCGTAAGTCTTCCCTTTATGCTACAGCATTAGCACATGGATTCATCCATGATAAGCGCATAGCAATATGATTCGGGCCAAGGGCAATATGACCAATAAATGTCTATTAAGTATTAACGTCAAAGAATAGGAGATTCGGGGAAGGAAGATACTGAGATAGTGATTGAGATAAGAGAACCATTCACCGTCTGGTACACCGGCCCGACCGGCCACGGTGCTTCATAACCTAGGTCCTAGGACTTCAGTCATCGGGCCCACACCGCTCCGTGCTTCTATCCTCTCCTCAGGATACTGAAATCCTTCTCCACGCCGCAACCCCCCTCCGGGCTGGACAGGCAACTTTATCTCATGCGGGCTGCTCCCTTGGAGCGGCACCGCTGCTCCCGAGGGAGCGCACACCGTAGCCGGGTGCGGTGAGTGCCTTGGGGCTGGGTGGCCTGTCCTCTGGACGGGCTCAGCCCCGGCGACTCACTAGGGTGCCTGCCCAGACCAATGTCTCCCCCTATATCCTATCATCCTCCCGGCTCTGAAATGGTCTCATTGCACAGTGGGGATTTTTCCGATCTAGCACGTATTTATTCGTAGAGGGCAAACCATAGGTAGAATTGTAGCCAGATTGTGCACAGATGTTGGCTGGTGTGTTCTGGTGAGAATTTTACCTGTAAATGTGCATAATCAACATAGTATATGGGGTTCAATTGGACCCCCCGCTCAGCCGTTTGGCCCCTGATCAAGCTAGAGCTTCGCGGAAAAGTCAAGCGTGCTGCCTATGACGAAATTAGGCCGAATATATCCAATTTCAAAGTCCAAGATCATAAGCTGACTTTCCAAGTCAGTTTAATGACCCAACTAAAGTTGGGAAATTGAGACCTCTTGAAACTTCGGAAAGTTAGGGTGTTACGGGGTATTTTGGGATGCTGATCACGAATTTCATGTTAGTTTTGATCACAGACGATGTCTTTATGCATTTAGGCCAGGTCGGGTCAGGTCAGGTTAGATCAATTAGTAGACGTCCTGCCGGCCATCCATAGAAGTGTCACCTACTACTGATAGCTTCGTAACATGGAACGAAGGCACTAGAACTACTTCGTAAATATTCAAATGGCTGCTAAAATCGAAATCAGCACCAAAAACTACCCTAGAAACAAGTAAAACTCGAAAAAGTGAACCAAGGTCATCAAAAGGTCAATGACCTTGACTTGACCTTCACGTGACCTTGACTCCCACCATTATGCATGGCACCAACATCATTTCACATATCTGAACGTTTAAAACCACAAAAAGACTGGAAACCGCGGATAATGTGAGCTGGCATACGCCGAATCGCGATTCCGGCCAAACATGGTCTCGAGAAGTATGCCACAGGTCAAAGGTCAGTTGGGTCAGAGTCATGAAATTTTTAGGTTAGATGTAAAATTGATGATCTCGAGGGTACCGAAAGTTTCGGCGCGATCGGCCGCTTTTTGCGCGAGTAATTTGCGGAAAACCATGGGGTTTTATCCGACCCCTTCCCCCTCCCCCTCCCCACAAGTGCGATGGTTAATAAGGTTACGGTATGTATAATCTACGCTTGTCATCCTATTCCTAATGAATGTGTCTCAAAAAAATATGCATCATATAAATCACGAAGTAAAATTATTCGCCTATGTCCGGAACATACCTATATCGTGCTGTTTGCCCTAGCGCTCCTCGAGTGGGGTGTTAAGATACTCTAATGTGAATATTCCGTGTTCAGGCAAGTTTCGGCAGCCAAACTAGGCGTTGTCTTGTGCAGAAGAAAGTGGCGAATTCGATAGGATATATTTCGGAGTGGAAAAGTGTGGAGAACATTGTTGATTTCCTACATTTATTTAGAATACCATTCCTTCAATATGCTGTCTGTAAGGGTTTTTTTTTTGTAAAGGGCATTTTTGTGACCTTAGTAAGGTTGTGGCATACTTTCTGTTTGCCATTCCATTCCTAATAAAGGTGCCTTTCAGACGATATGCAACTTTAAGACCTCGCAAGATTAAAACCAACAGGACAGGACAATGAAATTGAGCTATACTTTCGGGCCTTGCTGAGCCCATTGAGTAATCACGCATGAGTGTGAACTTTGGGCGCATTTTTCCTAGTTTTGCTGTGGACATACAGATAAAACAATGCCATATATGAAAAATTCAGACATTTCTTAGCCCTCCTGACACAAAAAATTAACAAAAATCCAAAAAATATTTTTTGAATTAATAGGCGCTAGATCGGAAAAATCCCCACTGTGCATTGGACCGAAAGGGCCTAACCCAACAAAACAAACAAACAAATCATCGGGCCCGGCGATTCCGTCATCGCTGAGAGTCGGTGCCCCGGAGCGGGGGGCAACTAATGGCCGATATGGCTGCTCCAGCAGCCAAAGTTGCTGAGCGGGGGATCGGGCGATGTATACACAAAACACATGCCTATATTGGGTATAATGTTTATTAGCAGTGTGCCCCATGAGTTTTTGGAGTGATTTTATCAATGCCTGAAATTAATACCTACCCTATGTAGTGCAGACGAGCCAGTTCTGTCAGCGAGGGGCGTTTCCTCTAGGACGGTGTGACAAGAAACGGCGCAGCCTCATGCTATTGATAGCATCAGGTGGCATCATGAGTGTAACAGGGCCTACGACTCTTCATTGATTGGGCATCACATCTCTATCGATGACGACTACCGTGGTTCGGAAAGCGTGCTTATTAGGTATGGTGGGTCGTTTTCACCTTTTAACGCATTCGAAAAGCCAATCGTAATCAGTGGTTTATGCGAGGTTAGCACTCACTTTTATGAATTGCTTTGTTCCAAAATTTGCAGTGATTAGAAACGCCGAATTTCGTGGATTGTTCTCATAATTGGTGCTTTACAACAGACATGACTGTTGTTCGCATTGTACCACAGCGATCGGTAGACACGGGCCGGGTCTTCCAAGTACCCTGGTTCCTAAAATCAATTACTCACGATGAAATAATTAATCATCTTGGTTCCTCTTCAGCAATATTTCTTACACAGCTACGCTCGCCCTCTTCTCCGTAACCCACGCTCTGGATGTCCCCGTTTCTGCTCCTTCCCATGTCGCTCAGTTCATTTCAGACGCCACAGTCTCAGTTTACAAACAGTAACGGTGTGCGGCACCCTGGTCGGGCGCCACCTATATTCGCGGATGAATGACAGCGCACATGAGCTCGACAGCCAGTCAGTCTGGCGGCAGTCGCACAAATGAAACATGCCGTGAAACGCTCGGCTAGTACCAAACACTCTCAAAATAGACATAGAATCCCATAACACTTGGGGCGGCGGCCGGACACCGGTGCACGCTCGGCAGCTCGACACAGATCGACCGCTGACCCGACACCGGGTCCCTGGGCAGTTCAGTGGGCCTCAGCCGGTACATGGGGCCGAGGCGAGGCGGGGCGGGGCGGGGGCGGGGCGGGGGCGGGGCGGCTCTCACGTGAACTTGATCGAATGAACAGTTGTGTCTATCTGTCCACCACTGTAGCTCCCGCGTTTCTTCTTTGTCTTCTCATGCCGGAATCCCTTTCCGCGGGTGAACTTGAGGTCTCGGTTGGCCCGCTCGCCCCAGGATCCGACGGCACCCGACTGGAAGAGAGCAGAGCCGTCACTGCGCGTCCGCGCGGCCCGCCCTCCGCCACCAACACCACACACACACCGACATACAGTCGACATACCGACACACACAGTCGGGCCGGCACGACCAACACGCTAGTCGAACGTCGTCCTCACGCCCTTACCGCGCGCCGCGAACCCGTTCTTATCGGTGCCTCCGCGGGATCCGCCGCGACCCCGGAAACCGCCTCTGTCACCGCCGCGACCCCTGAACCCGCCTCTGTCGCCGCCGCGACCCCGGAACCCGCCTCGATCGCCGCCTCCACGGCCCCTGAAACCTCCTCTATCACCGCCGCCACGGCCCCTGAAACCACCCCTATCGCCGCCACGGCCCCTGAATCCGCCTCGGTCTCCGCCACCGCGACCCCGGAATCCGCCGCCGCCGCTGCCGTAGCCGAGGCCGGCGCGCGGCGGACGAGTATCGAATTCGACCGTCTCGTCGTCTTCCTCTTCCTCCTCGTCAGCGTCCTAAAACACGGGGGAGGGGGCGGCTCAGCGCGACACGCCGACACTGCGCGGTTACCTTGGCCTCGAAGGAGTTGTCGGCCAGCTGCTGGTGTACCTCCACCTCCTCCTCGCGCACGCGGCGGAACGGCGTGTTCTGTCGCCGGCCGGCCGACGCCGCCTGGCCCTTGGCCTTGGCCACCGGCTGCGGAGTCTTTATCTGAACCTGCAGGTATGTCAGCGGCGCGTGCACAGCACATGACGGCACAGTCCACACAAAGTAGCGTGTGGCAAATACAGCTGGGACGTCGTCAGTGACAAATCACAAATTATTCGTAGGAACTATGAAGTCTCTCGCCATTGTTATCAAACGTGCTGAAATGGGCCAGTTCGGCATTTTTAAAACATTAGAGGAGTAATGTGTAGACAAAAAAAAAAAGGAAATCAACATGCAGACAAGTTACTGTGCTTTTTATAAAAAAGAGAACTTTTGAAAGTAGATGGCTTTAACACTCGTAATCCAGAATACACATTGCACAGGTAGGCAATGACAAATGTGACAAATAATACACATTAGAAAAGGCACCTTGGCAAAAATCACAGTTCGATTGACACTGATCGTGATAAACGATGAAAGCTCACAAAATGATTGACACTACGGTTTAGATATCTGACTTAGTTATAAACAAAGTTTAGAGACTCGCCCCAAATATTGGGTCCAAACTATCAGCCGCAATGAGGAGTGGCAGCGGTACGTACCTGTTTGCGGACGGTGACGTCATCCTCCACCCCGCTGTCGCCGTTCTCCAGTTTCGCCTTCTTCTTCTTCGGTTTCGGCGCCTCTTCTTCGTCGGAGTCGTCGCTGTCGTCTGACTCGGACATGGCGTGCTTGGCAGCCACCGGCACCACCTTCTTCGGCGGCTTGTCGTCCTCACTGTCCTCATCAGAAGAACTGTCCTCGGCCGCCGCGGCCGTCGGCGCCTTCGTCACCGCCGCCTTCTTCGGCGCAGGCTCGTCGTCATCGCTGTCTTCTGACGAGGACGACTCGCGCTTCTTCGCCGCGGCCTTGGCAGGCGTCTTGACGGCGGGAACTGCCTTCTTCGGCTCCTCGTCACTGCTCGAGTCCTCCTCAGATGACGATTCTGCCTTCTTAGCTGCCGGTTTAGCAGGCGTCGACTTGGCTACGGGCGTCGCCTTCTTGGGCGCCTCATCTTCACTGCTGTCTTCCTCTGACGATGATTCCGCCTTCGCAGCGGGCTTGACGGGGGTGGCCTTGATGGCGGGCTTTTTGGGAGCCTCGTCCTCGCTGCTAGAGTCCTCCGACGATGATTCCTTTTTAGCCGGTGCTGCCTTTGCTGGAGTTGGTTTTGCAGGTACAACCTTCTTGGGAGCCTCATCCTCACTGGAGTCTTCTTCTGACGACGATTCGTCCTTCTTTGCCACTACCTTTGCCGGGGTCGGTTTTGCAGGTGCTACCTTCTTCGGAGGTTCGTCTTCCTCACTACTTGACTCCTCCGATGACGACTCGTCCTTCTTTGCGACTGGCTTACTGGGAGCTGCCTTAGCCTTAGCAGGGGTCGGCACCACCTTTTTGACGGGCTCGTCCTCTTCATCGCTGCTGTCCTCGTCCGAAGACGATTCGGGTTTCTTGGCGGGTGCTTTTGCTGGTGTTGCTTTAGGCGGCACTGCTTTCGGTGGACCCTCCTCTTCGCTGCTGTCCTCTTCAGATGAGGACTCTGCCTTCTTCGCAACAGGCTTTGCGGGCGTTACCTTTGCCGGAGCCACCTTCGCGGGAGGAGTCTCGTCCTCACTACTGGAGTCCTCTTCTGATGAAGATGCCTTCTTGGGAGCGATCTTTGCGGCGGGCACCTTGGCAGGTGTTGCCACCACCTTCTTGGGTGGCTCGTCTTCATCACTGCTTGAATCCTCCTCTGATGACTCTTGTTTTGCTGCCACTTTCGGTTTCGCCGGTTGCACAATCTTTTTTGCCGGAGGTTCGTCATCCTCGCTGCTAGAGTCCTCAGAAGAGCTCTCCTTTTTCTTTGCTGCTGGCTTCGCCGGCGTCGGCTTTGCTGGAGTAGCAGCCTTCTTGGGGGCTTCATCTTCGCTGCTGGACTCTTCATCAGAAGACTCATCTTTCTTTGCTGGAGTGGCTGCGACTTTCTTCGGAGAAGCCAATACGATTTTCTTAGCTGGTTCTTCGTCACTCGAATCGTCTGACGACTCATCTGACGAGGCCGGCTTTGCAGCAATGGGCTTCACAGGGGTCTTCTTAGCCGACGGAGGAGGCACGGGCTCGTCATCACTGTCAGATTCAGAGTCTTCTGAGCTCGATTCTTGTTTTTTACCTCCTTTGGCTTTTCCGTTCACTTGTGCCTTCTTCGGTGTTTTGATGATGCTTACATTAGGCGATTTCCTGAAAGCAAGAGAGCCCAAATTAAAAAAAGTCGCATACTGAACGAAAGTTGACACTTTGTTTAGCAAACTACAAAGCGATATGACGACATAAAAGACAGGAAAATTTGAGGGAAAGAAGAGTAAAAAAAAAAACTCGTTTCAAAAGATAAAGCGGAAAGGTTCGCACTTAAGCTAGCAATATGTTCTTTTCAGTTGCAAGAAAAGCTGCTTTATGGCAATGCCTAAAAAAAATTCTGGGCTCAAACCCACAGCAGACTTGGAATGTTTATTAACCGTCGTACTTCTGGGAGGTCGAACGGACCCCCTCGGTATTCGCGAATATCTCGCACAAAAAGGGGCCGATCTCGACGGAACCTTCAGTAGTCGCGAGTTGGCAATTTTACACCTACACTGAAACAAACCTAGAGAGCTACAGCCTCACGAAAAACAAGTGTCCGCCCTGTGCAGCGACTGATGTCAAGCAATTTAGTCTCAACTCAAGCAGTTATTTCTGAGGTCAGGTCAAGAGCCAAAGGTTTGGATGACTTCTGACTAAACTTACAGCAAAAACATCTGCAGAGCAATGACTACCATATTCATTGTATTTTCACGTCGAATGCTGAATTGACAGAATACTTTATGTCAGGAAAAAGTCATCTTTGGGTTGGGTGTTGACCCAGGAAGCTAATTCAAGCCTGCTGGCCAGAGGTCTGGGTCGGTCAGGTCAGCAAGCTGGTCAAGGGAGATCATGTTGCAAGTTGATCGATTCGCAAGGTCATTATGATCTGATTGATAACTTTGCTGACTCCTAACTCGACAAGGTTGGGAATTGCAGAAGAAAAGTTCTTATGACTGCAAATAACATAGCTACAACCCTCCAACAAAAGGGTAGCTGGTCAGCCAATGTGTGCGTGTTTTTAATTCTAAATTTAGTCCGAACCTTTTGATAGGAAGGAATCAAGGATAAGAAGGATAGGCGCTTCGAACCCGGACTGTTATAACCGGGAACGAGTGCTCTCACCACGCGGAGTCCAACGCTCTACCATCTGAGCTACGGGACCGGCACCAGTTTTAGGATACCTACCTAATAACTCTGAATGGCACAGACACTTCAATATAATGAAACAGGTACTAAAAATGAGAACAGGTTTCAAGTAGACACTTTGGCAACATTTTCTAACAGCCTTCAGACTTATTCATAGAAAACAGATAAATTATTGCAATGCTGGCAACCAGCCACTTACCTATAACCTGGGGCACAGACTTCTCTATATATAGAGAAGTCTGTGCCTGGGGCATACTAAGAGATAGCATAAGATGTCAGGCAAAGTAAGAATGCAAAAACAAAGCCCTGCACCTTGCAAGTAGGATGTTCAATGGACCCCAGTGCTTGAGAAGGATTAGATCATTCCTGGCACCTTATAAGCAGTTTCCTAATATAAGGGCACAATATGATAGATCAGTGTGAGCATACACAGAACAGCTATGAATATTCAGAGGGAACAGATAGAACTCATCATGGTTAGCTACACCTGGGCCCTGTTTCACCAGTGATAGCAGCACGCTGCTATCAAATTGCGCGAGCTGATGTAATGTGACGTCACACTAATGATATTTCGTGTAATCCGTGAGCTTTTTCATAGCCGCGTTTGGAACAGAGTTGCTGTCTCGTTGAATGCGTTTGATATATTTGTTTGCTCGCATGGTCGTGAAGATATTAGCAGCAATATTTGAAGACATCACACAGATTGACGACATCATGGTTTGTTGATGTTTCCACGGAAACCCAATTTGACACGTGTAATAGCAGCGTGATGCTATCGCCGGTGAAACAGGGCCCAGCCTTCAGCTCAGTCTGAGATCTGCAGGAATTTACCAAATATAGACATGAAAGGAAAAACATACCATTAGAGGCTGGAAGAAGGGGACACATCTTATCTAACACCAAACACTATCCAAGCACAGCCAACAAGCTCAATTGTTGACACAGCTGTTGCAAAGATTAACACAAATAAATTAGGTAGTAGGTACCTTCCTAGTACCTACATTAATGCCTTGGTTCAGGGTGAGTTAGGTTTTGTTAGGCTAGGTAAAGTAATGTAAGGGTTGGATAGTTCTGATTAGCCATCTAGGAGAGGAAATTCCAAGAATATTTTAGCCTGCAATGACATTTGTTTTATAATGCTGGGAAGTTGGTGGTGCGTCGCTACTGCTAGTAGTTTTTTTTTGTGGCATTTGGGGTCATTGCTCCTGGTGGGATCAGGGTGGAAGAAGTGCCTCCACAATATTGTCAATTTATCACTCCTGAGCATATGGAGCAGCTATAGAGTCTGATATGTAAGACAACCTGATTTTGTTATATATATATATATATACAAATTTAGTCCGAACCTTTTGATAGGAAGGATTCACAAGGACAGAGCCACCACTAAGCGAAGCTTGTTGCGATGACCCTGCCCTCTACCCTCCGATCGCGCAATTCCAGTTCTATGGCAGAATTAAGGGTCCAAAGTTTACCGTGCGCACATAGCCGCGCACGGCCGGTCCCCTCACTAGCTTCGCCTGGCTACGGCCTGCCATCAACCGCAACCATACCTGTCAGGAGGCCCATAAATGTTGAGCGCCCGTCGCGCTTCGAACCCGGACTGTTGTAACCGGGAACGCATGCTCTCGCCACGCGGAGTCCAACGCTCTACCAACTGAGCTACGGGACCGGCACAATTTCTGCGAATATTTTCACTGTGCAATTTCTCATATCTGCCATCCTCAATCCTGTTACTCAAAATTAAAGGCAATAGGAAGAGACTTCAACTTACGTTTTGTAAAACTTCACAACTGCATCAAGCGTTGGAGCAGAATCATCCAGTGGAAGCTGTAAAAAGAAAATAAGTGCAAATTAGTCATTTTTCATTAACACCACACCAAATGCTTGAAGCATTACAACTTGGGCTGCTTCCCCCAATGCAAAGTTACAATCAGCCAGGTACAGCCCACCGCTAAAGTAATGTAGGGTTTTACCAATCTCAACGGTTGGCTTTGACTGGCGATTGTTTAATGCGGAGTGATCGAAAAGAAGATGTCAATAGCTAAAGTTGCAGCTGCAAGGGTGACGATACATATAAGCTACATTCAAAGTTTCATTGTAGTCTGGCTAATCGTTCCTAAGCTTCAGAAGCAGAACATACCCATAACTGAAGCCCCACATTACTTCTGCTGTGGACTGTACAATCATCAAGATCTGCAAATTAGTCATTTGTTTCACTAACACGACACTAGATACTTCAGGCCTTCCGCCTGAAGCTAGATACACAATTACTTAACCTAAAAATATTTGTTAGTAAATATTTGAGTTAGCATTGCCTGTAATCTCTCCTAAGGCATTGCCTTCGGCACTGCACTGCTCACCACAAGTATTATTATGATGTCACTTATGAATACTTTCCACGTGGCGCAAACGGCTGGTGGAGTGCTACTGCTGTAGCAGCCGCCGCCGGTGGTGACGGTAAATATTTCACATGTGGTTTAAAACTTCAAATTATGTCATGTGATATGCTTCTTACTATCACTTGGGGTTCGCATGAAAGTTAAGGCTGCCGGTCCTGAACTAAACAAATACCAAAAGGCCTTCCTTAATTCCGCATTTTATAAGTATAAAGGCTGAGCTACACTATGCGCGACCGTCCAGAAAATTACGTGCATGATTTGCAGCTCAATGATTGTGAGACTCCCTTGACATCGGTTTCTGCGATTTTTACAGAATTTCCGTGAATTAGTGTACGCTGACGTAAAAATAACAACTAATAAATGGTTTCGCAACAAGCCCTTAAGTTTGCTATCTGCTATACTATTTTATAAATAATTATTTCATTTTGTTAATAAAACATCAAAAACACATGAAAATTAAAGAAACAATTATTAATTTTGTCACTTGGATTCATACTGTGCGCCACCAAGTGCGCCAACAACTATCATATAACGCAATCTCGCAGATTCTGCAAAAAAGTTTGTAGCTCTGAACTTTATATCGGTACGGAACATCCTATTCCTGACCGTCCTGACTATCCTGCATTTCCTGTACTTAACATCCGGGATTTCCTTGACTGAATCTGTGTGACCCCAATGTAGCCGACCCTGTGCATTTCCTATTAGCTGAGCTTGACCTGCGTACCGATTTCCTGCAAAATCCGCAAACTCGCAGATCACTGACGCAGGATCCCGCATAGTGTAGCTAGACCTCAAGTATAAGCATAAGTGTAAGAATGGACCTTACTATTTTCTGGCTAATTTTCCAGCTGGCGCCGTTTGGTGGCGCTAACAGAGTTTGTTATATATCAACGCTAGATATAAACAACTTAATATTGATATTTATTTTTTTCAGTGCCATTTTACGTGTTCATGTCCATCTATATATATTTATATAGATAAACGCCATAGCTATCGTGCGTCGCCAGCTGATTTAATCCAATTGTAGGTATAGTAAGGCCCATCAGAAACTGGAAAATTCAAGACAGGTAGTGAAATGCCGAAAATTGAACCAAGGGCCAAGGCTCATTTGACTATTCAGCTCATTCTGGGGCTGGAGTAGCCAACATATATACTTACTGATTTTCTTTTTGATTTATACTGCTTCGCTAATCCGGGATCCACCTGGGAAAGGTGTGAAAGCACCAAAGATGAGACCTCGCTCGCCAAATCCGCCATGGCTGCGAGCACGCGGTGCCAAAAAGAGTGCCCACGTGTGGCGTCGGATTTGTATTCAGTAAGCTACTAGCAGTATATACTGCCTTGCTAGTAGTAGAAATGTACACTTGAAAATATTCGCAGAAAAGCTATAAACTGTCTATAAAGAAATCAGATCACTTTTCTTCATAAACTAATATAAACAATTTTGCTACAAGAGTGCTTCGAAAGGGCAGAAATAATTATTGCCAGAAATATCTAGTAGCTTTTTTAATAGGAATATAGTCGAAATGGTCGAAATTGAAAAAGCACAGTAAAGAGAAAAGACGAGTAATTTAAAGACCTGCCTCAGGAATAAATACTGGGCATTCATTTTACAAAGAATGCTCAAATATTTCATAATAATCGATTAAAATCGTTGTAATGAATCAATGAATATTTCAAAAACAGCAGTAAAATGGTGAACTGGCCATTCAAAGCAAGTAGTAAAGTAATCTTGACAAAGTTGAGTTGGCTTACATTTTTTGTCAGATCCAAAAACTGTAAAATTGCACCAAATTTGGTAAATATTCATCAAATGTGACATCTTTTACCAAAATCGGTTGGTTAGCACCAAATAAGGAATTTGTTTTACCAAAATAAGCAAAATTGATCACCAAAACAGGAATGTTCAGGAAACTGTACCAATTTTAGGGAAAATCCTACCAAATGAAGCAAAAATTTACCGAAAAGTGGATTCCCTCCACCAAATATATGCAAGAATGCACCAATTTTAGTAGGAATATTTTATCTACTGGATCAAATGGTATAATTTCAGTAGAATATCTGGCATCGACTCTGCGTGCCGCGGCCAGCCGCGGCGCTTCCGGCGCTTTGAAAGTACCCTCGTGGCGTCGTGGCGTCGTCGGCAGCGTTCTTCGCTTCGGTGCTTTGATTGTGGTGTCACGCCGTTCTTTGAGCTGTCTCCTAGGGCGGATTTCTATATCTCGTGTGTAATCAAGCCAAGTCACTACTACAGACTCTAGCTTTGCAGTTCAAGTTGTCTCGTGCACAGAGAGGAAAGCCGGCAATGGAGGAATCGGATGACTCATTGAGCGAGTTTCAGTCGGAGACCACTCCCGCTCAGTTTCGCGTTGGTAGTAATGGTCAGGATGGCGAAGTGCAGCCAAGTGCCAAAAAGCATCGAGGCCAAGGCATTGCCTGGAAGACCATCTGGATTGATCTGGCTGATCAACAAGCTGCTCTTGCCATGATGAACTCTGGGCAAGAAAGTGATGCAGGATGGCGTCTCTGCCGAACTCATAAGACTTCAGAAGGGGACAAGGCATATTATGTGTGCCGGAATGCTGCCTGCAAAAGGCAGATGATGGTTCTCTACCACAGCAACAAGACAACAGTATCAGTGCTCTCGGTGAGTTACCTACTTACAAATACCATTACCAATGTCTTGTCTACATTTTTCAGACTAATTAACCTTGATACCTGTTGATACCTGGGCCCTTTTCACCGGTGATAGCAGCACGCTACTATCAAATTGCGCGAGCTGACGTAATGCGATGACGTCACACTAATGACGTTTCGTGTAATCCGTGAGCTTTTTCATAGCTACGTTTGGAACAGAGTTGCTGTCTCGTTGAATGCGTTTGATACATTCACACGGCCGTGAAGATGTTAGCAGCAATATTTGATGACATCACACAAATTGACGACGGCATGGTTTGTTGATGTTTCCATGAAAACCCAATTTGACACTTTTGATAGCAGCGTGCTGCTATCACCGGTGAAACAGGGCCCTGATCTTGATACCTGTTGTTCAAATTTTATATTTTTCAATAAGTTTGTGATCATTTAGTTGCTCCTTTTTTACGAGGAGTATTGAACAGAGTGTGGACATTTCAGGAATGGTTTTCAAGAGCCATATGACGTGCTCATCATTTCAGATTGATTAATGTGACATAGGCAACCAATTACGTACTAGCTGATTAGTGGAACCTACCTTACCATATGTTCACAACATAGGGTAACTGCTGTATCTCCAGATGTTAGATCAGACACCTCAGAGTGACTCCACATGCATTCATACATTTTGTAATGCTGTAGAACAGAAATTTATGGTCTGAGACTTGTCAATGGACAATGGACATAGCTGCTTGTTAGGAATTAAGTGATGTTAAATGAGATCATTTTCATTATGATCCAGCCACAGGCACAAAATTGTGTTCAAAGTTTAATTTTATATTGCGTGATGATTTGTATTGCGTGATGATTGACAATGACAAATAGCTGATCATTGATATGGTGTACACTGGTGCATAAGATGTATGCATTTGTGTGAAAGATGACTATGTGACAGCATATTAACAGGTTCCATTTCCAATGTACCTTGCAGAATGGAGTGGAGCACTCTCATCTGGAGGTCCAAGACCACCTGGAGGCATCTGCTGCTAGTGGAGGTGCTGGGCATGGCCTGAAGCCATCTGTCAAGAAGGCAGTCGACTTCCTGTTTCAGTCTGGCATTCAGAAACCACTGGCTGTAAGTATATCTTTGTTGGTGACCTAATTTTTTCTCAAATGGTATTTATGTGGCCAGTGCATAGTGGCATGGCTATTAGGGTAAACTGTGGGTTTGTGGACATTTTCCAATCTCAAGCTTGACATGCTCAGTGCTTGTTTTACAATACAAACCTGATATTGCTGAAAGCATAACTATGGTCACTGGTGTCATAGTAAGTCTGATTAGTCTGAAATATTAAACTCCACCCAGGTCACAGACACTGTCATGGGCTACCATTAATCTGCTTCTTGTCCCAATCCAATTGACATGGGGTCATGGAGAATAATTTGCAGTGCACATGGGGCTGGTCTGTTCAAATGGTCCCACTACCTATATGCTGTATAGCCCTAGAGGAATTAAAATGTGCAATTGGTGTCCCTATGAGTTTTTCTGTTAGCATCATGTGGATATAGGTTGATTTGTGTAGCTACATTTCGCCCATAGGGGACCTCCTTTGCCCTTTCATTGCATGGTCCTATGAGAGAAAAGTAGCGAGCGTGAGTACCATGAGCAAAATGTGGCGTCATGTATGTCAAGTATGTACCTGTGTGGGTTGTGTTTTTACCTAAAAGGCATGCCCTTCATCACATCTTCTTCATTACAACATTAGTTCATGCCTTGCTTTTAGTGTCCCAAAATTATATTTTGGATTGGGTGTCGGAGGGAAATATTCGTCACTACAAAGACGGCTGAGAGTGGAAAATTGCCAGTCAGAAAGGCCCGAGAAAGTGTTGAAAACAGGGATAAACAATTCATTTGTGAATGTTGGATGATGCGGGAGCTGGAGCGGGAGCTTCATTCACCTCGGTCTCACCGATAACGTCACAAGTCAGGTCAAAGGTCGCATTTTCACCGTTTACGGGCATTTCAAGAAATGTATGGTCAAATCGAGTAAATTGGTATGTTATTGAAAATCATTAATAGGAAATTGTTCGTCGGACACATATTTTGCTATCTGAGATCACTGATACCAGGTCAGGTCACAGAGGTCAGGTCACTGAGGGTCACATCATAAAATCGTCATGTGATGCATGTTTTATGGTCCATTTTACTCGACAAATGCGATTATGTGGGCCAGGCAACCTTTGGGACCAGTTTAGACTGTCATCTGGTGAATATCAGGTCAAGGTCAGGTCAAATAAGGTCACATTTCAAAGTTGATATTTTTGAATTAAATGGTATCGATTTGATGCAGCTTGTCACGGGGAGTCTAATGGTGGTATTTGTTTTGCGCTATGAAATCTAGAATTGCTAAAAATTGAGTTTGAAAATTTGACGTAATCATTTTTGAAGTTGTTTTTCTTTCCCTATAACTTGGCCAAAAAGCGGTATCAATCTGAAATTGGGTATGTGGATAAAAGACGGTAGGTACTATCACATATATTCCGTTTTTCCAGAATTCGGAAAACATTTGGGATTTTTTTTTTTGCTATTTTGGACGCTCTTTCGAACGCCGCCGTGGCCCAGGAGCCAAGTTAGACGGGGTGGTCAGACGCCCTCCCCCCCCCCCCTCCCTCTCCTTCCGGCTCAGCACGGTTGGCGCCGATCACTAGGTCGGCGCGGGTTAATAAAGAACGCATTTGGGGATTTTAATTGAGGTTTGTGGCTCATGTAGAGAGGTGGGCTCATTTCGGCCACCCTCTCGACGTTTTGCTCCCGGCGGAAAAAAAACGGCGGCGCGCAATGCCGCTGTATTCGCATAACTATTAAGCCATCAGTTCTGCCACTTTTAGTACCGGCCTAGAGCATCTGATTGATTTGATTTGAAACTTAGAAAATATCATTAGGGCAACGTTCCTTACAAACCATACGCCTTGTTTTTTTTTTATTTCAGTGGCCGAGGTCAGGTCAGGGCAGGTCGGTTTGGTGACATTTACATTAGAAGGCAATTAACCCGCGCCCCAGTGGCGGTCTCAGCCAACTTCGCCCTAGTGGGGGGGGGGGGGGGCATATGTTACCACCCACCTCTAACTCAAAAACTAAGAGGGCTAGAAAGACGCGGTAAAAAGAAGTCGATTCATCTTGGAGCAATATTGGGGTCACTGGAGGTCATCAAAGGTCAAAATTCGCCAAATGTCGTTATATTTCTCAGAAAACATGCATTTAGGTATCTCAGGAACTATGATAGCTAGAAAAACGCATGGAAAAGCAATCGATAGCTTTTGAACTCTTCTTTCGATAAGGTCACTCATCATCAAAATTGACCTCAGGTCAACGGTTTAGCCTCTAGAGGGCAAAAACTCCAAAAATAGCTATTTTTACGAAAAGTGTTTTTCGACTAACTTTTGACTAAAAAAGTCAGGACATTTATATAGCCAGAATCGTGTTCCTCTCGCCGAGACGCGTCGAAAGAACTATAATTTGACCTTGAAAGGTCAACTTGAAAATTTGACCTTAGGTCAAGGTCATGACCTGACCCGAAAAGGTCATGTTGCATATCAGTCGATGCGTTTCGGTAAGACAAACACAATGAGACCATCCCCAGCGTTCTATCTCTTTCCAATCGAGTTATTGGCAAAAATCTGTTTGTAGCCTCAAATGACCTCGGATGACCTTTCTAGAGGCTATCAGCAAAAAGGACACCTTGGTCGTCACGGTGGTCCAAATCATTGTGATTCTGAAATATTAGGACTGTTCCTAAGCGTACACACGGATCTAGAGGCATTTTCATTTTTCTCCATTGGCTTATAATGGTAAGGTCACGCCACTGGCCTGACCTTAGGTCACGGATATAAAAGATCCGAGATATACAAAATTATAGGCGCCCATAACATCATGCAATCCACCAAGTTTAAAACCTTTTTGACAAACACTGCAGGCTGGACATGATTGCAAACTTTTTCAGGCTTGGTCAGTTAACTTGACCTGGTGACCTGATCTGACATGACCTGGGGTCAAAAATTTTACGCATTGTCCAAAATTGATGTACAAAAAGCTACTCCAAGTGGCGCGGCGCAAAAAAAAAACGCTGCAGGGTGGTGGTAACATATGCCCCCCCCCCACTGGGGCGAAGGTTAAAGGAAATAGTTCACTTTCACGAAATTATTTTTTTTTGCAACGACTTATGATTTTTTATGTTCAAAATAATCAGCAAAGAAAATAAAACCTTTTTATAACAAAAGATTTTTTTCTATGTTTTGATATAGGAAGAACTTTTCAGTTTCTGTAAGGCACACGCGATCCAGTATGAAAAGAGCATGGGTCCCGAAAATTCTTCAGAAACAGAGAAATTATCGCAGCCACCAGCATTTGGGCGATCTGCTCGATCTGATAATGTTCCCCTGAATGTCCTAATTGATCAGTACGAGAATTTCTCTAGAGTTCTCGTAGATAAATTCTCTAGTTTCTGAAGAATTTTCGGGACCCATGCTCTTTTCATACTGGATGGAAATATATGCAAGGCACACATCCTCAACGCAAGACACCTTTTTCGGGACGAGAAATAGAATATCTTTGCCTAGGGTGATCGTTGGGCTGTAAAAGCTCCTGATTTATGCTCGTCTCAGCCCAAGCTACGGAACTGCTATTCCAGTTCAAAACCCATGTTAAAAAGTGAACTATTTCCTTTAAAGGTTCATGTCAAAAAAATTCTCTTTTGACGAAACGTATCGGATGGATCAATTTATTTCAGAATCACCTTTTATCTGGCCAATCATGATCATGAGTGCAACCATGAGGTCCAACGGGGTCACAGGCGGCTTTATGATTAATGACACAATGAAGCTAGAAGTTTGAATAGGGGACTGAAAAGTCCCCTGTTGGCCTCCACATTGCCTGCCTAGCTTGAATTGTCGGTCGCCGTCTTGCCTGTTTCGTTACCCTTCTTTGTTGTGGAGTTTAGCAGGTGAAGCAGACTGGTCCCTCCCCCAGCGAAGTATGTTTGGCTGTAAACCAACCGCTGTGGGACACGAGTAAGGATGCATCGCTGACGTTTTTTTCTTTTTTTTCAGGTGCAGCGCAGCCTGCGCGACCAGGGCATCGAGGCGAGTCAGAAGAAGCTGGCCAACTATCTTCGGACGCTGAAAAAGAACAAATATGGAAAACCGACCATGAACTACGCCGAACTGCGGGAGTGGTGCGAGTCACATTCTGAGGTGCCTGATGATGAGGATGAGCCCTACGTCATTGACTGGGCGTCAAGTGCAGACAGAGGGCACTTTAGGGTGCAGTTCACCACCCGCAAGCTGCTGCGTCTCGCGGCAAAGAGTGACGTGGTTCACGTGGATGCCACGTACAAGCTTAATTGGAACGGGTGTCCCGTGCTCATCACAGGAGTAACTGATCGACAGGGGAAGTTTTTCCCGTCGCTGTACTCTGTCACCAGCACAGAAACGACGGAGGACTACGCAGCCCTGCTGCTGTGTCTGAAGGAAAGCGTGGAACGAGAGACGAACGAGGTCTTCCGTCCGCGTGTGGTCGTCGCCGACTGCTGCGAGGCCATCTCGAATGCTGTGGAGGCGGTGTTCCCGCAAGCGATTAGGCGGTCCTGCTGGTTCCACGTTAAAAAAGCAGTAGACTCGCGCCTTCGTGGAGCACCAGAGGCCATCCGGAAGATATTCCTCCAGGACTTGGCAAACCTGCAGGTTTGCCTCACTGCTGCTGAGTTCCGTTGGTTTGGGGCGCGTATGCTGGAGAAGTGGAGGCGTCAGTGGCCCACGGAGGATGGAGAAAGGTTCTGCAGGTACTTTTCCACCACGTACCTGCAGCGCTTCTCTGTGTGGTCGGAAGGCCATGATGTGGCGTCTCCCAGCACCAATAACGGTCTTGAGGCCTTCAACGGGGAGATAAAAAAACAACACACGATGCGAGAGCGTCTGCCGGTGGGTCAGTTCTTGGTGCTGTCGCTCACGATGGTGCGCCACTGGTCACGAGACTGTGGCACACGGAGGGTGTTCTCCGAGTCCCTGGCCATCAGCCTGGACCTCCATACACGAGGCTTCCAGTGGACCAACAGCGGGAAGTCGTTGGTCTCAGAGGAGGATGGCCTCAAGAAGATATACATACCGGCTGGAAGTGACACTCAGATCACGCAAGAGGACCTGGACAACTTCAAAGACGTAGTAGAGGGGGGTGTAGACCGCTGTGAGTCATTTGATGTGTACACCCGATACAGGTTCAGAGTATGGGTAGTGACAGACGAAGGTGACGGAAGTGATGTGTGGAAGCTTAGATGTACCTGTCCAGTGTACCTAAAGGGTAACATCTGCAAACATGTCGTGGGGGTGGCCTATTTTCGTGATATGCTGTCCGTGCCCGAGGCCGCCAAAACCGTGCCGATCGGGCAGAACCGAAAACGCGGTCGTCCCGCGAAGGCAAAACCCGCACTCCAGCGACAGTGACGTGTGCGCGGCCGTCGTGGCGCCATCTCCCTGTGGGAAGTCTAGGTTCGATGTGCCAGGATATAAAATTGTCATTAGATGCCACAAACTTTTCAGCATTTTGTCGGTATTCCTCACTAATGTATAAGAGTCAGTGAATTTGGTAAAAGGTTTGTACTTTGTATCATCACCCAATTTCCCGAAAGTGTATGGTTTTTGGTATTTTGTCATGGTATTGACTGGCATTTGGTTTGGCATTAGTTGCCGTATTTTCTGTAACTGACACCATTAGTCAGGCTGATGTATGTATGATGATGTCCGAACTCCGATCTTGCTTGTGTGTTGTGTAGCCTGGCCGCTTGTAGGGCGAGCAGAATGTACAATATAAAGAAATGTGCTTTGTTATGAGATGATCTGTATTGAGTTCTGAGAGACGAGAAGTACAGCATGATAACCGTGCCGGGGTAAGAAAATGCGAAGACCATCGAAAGGGCCGATCGGCGACCGCCGGCAATTGGCGGGAAGAGGGAGGAGACTCTTGATATTCTATCAATGCAACGTCCGTAGGTGTAATAGGCATTAGGGTCGGGGATTATTAGGATCACTGATGAGTGATTGGTATGGACGAAGCTAACGATAAGCAATTGCCAGTGGATTCCAAAAATTTAACGATAATTCCATAAAGTTTACACTAGCCTTGCCATGCCCGAAAGGTGCATTATGCAAAGACGTGTATTACCTAATCATTTAATCAATTAGTGCGGCGAAATTACATTTGGTGCATTGTTACGCTTTTTGGTGCAGATATCCACACATAAACGTAAATACCTGGCAACCTTCCAGAATTTAGTAGAAAAGACTATATTGGTGCAGAAATTCTGGTTTTGGTTCAAATAACCTGTAATTTATTTGGTGCAGGACATACCGATATTTGGTGAGACAGCATCCACAGATTTGGTGTAGAAACCCCGGTTTTGGTCTGCCGAAGTATTAGTCCCCCTAAAAAAACAACAGATCAAAATTGGATTCATAGTATGCGCATTGGTGACATAAGCAGCTGTTCAGAAAACCTGCGCAAGAAAAGATGCTGTTCTTATTGGTTCATAGAAAAGATGTTACGTCATTTAATTGGTTACAGCATGGTAACAGCAGCACCCACCCAGCGTGTCCGAGTTTTTGAACAGCCTTTTGACCATTGGGTTTGCGAAGTTCTTTGCCACGTCGAGCGCGCGGGAGCACCTAAAGCTGAAAAGTGGGCGAAGTGTTTAGAGGGTTTGGGTTTAGCTACTGCCAACTCAATTTGGTATTGAATTAGTAGGTGGGTAGACAGAGAAGTGTGAACTTCACTCAACTGTGAAGTTTTACGGAAGATAGTGTGGTTCGTATATTCAAATACCGTAGGTATTTGAAATAACTTGTGGAGGATCTATGAATTACACCCTACTCTGACGGCCTTGTGGAGAACATAGCTGAAGGGATACATCTTCAAGAATAAGGTGGGTGAATATTAATATCAGTGAAAATTGCCTTGACTCCAACTCATAAATGGGCAAAAGTAGCAAGGTGTCTAGGGACAATGCAAACCGCTTTAAAAACGGGAGAGGGGAGTGGGTATGTTTCGGATGGCAGAATAGACGGTTAATGTGAAGAAGCATGGTGAAGATAAAAAACATATAACCTGAAAGAATCTTATCTACTGACCTACAACCAGACTGGAAAAAATGCACGTTATGCTGAATATGTCCGGCATAGTGGCAGGATCGAACCGAAAATTTCAGCGCACGTCCGGCGTAACTTCGCATGCGCAGAATTCAGCGCATTGCGGCGGACAAATTTTTCAGCGCAGGGCTGAGGGCGGACGCATAATTTTCTTGGCGAAAGATGGTCACCGAATTTATGCGGTATGCTGGTCAATCTAGCAGCAGATTCGCCCCGCGGGCGGCTCTGGAGAGGTTGTGGGACGAGACGTCCCCCCGCCCCGGTCATCGCGTGCTCGAACTGGCGAGCCGCCCTGAGTCTACTCAGCGGAGGAACGGACGCCCAGGTGAGGCCTCAACCTTTGGGGTAGAGATAAGTACGGAAAACCTTGTGTAACGTCTCCAAGCGTCGTTAAGCAAAAGCAGTGGGTTCCTGCCCCCTGCAGTATCGAGGGGAATGAGAGCGCGGACGACCTGGCAAAACAGGCGGCCGCCCTGCCCTCAAACGCCCGACCGCTGACCAGGGCGACATTGTGCGGCCTCGCATCAGTGGCGCGACAACTGCTCAGAATCACTATTCAAACCACTCCTCGGGAGCACGCCGCCGCTCTCTATCCCCGGAGAGGACCGAGAGGATGCCATTTCGGTGCATCAGATGAGGGCGGGCCACCGGGGCCGCTCGCTCCAGTACGGCACCGAAACGGCTGTTTCCACTCCCCCGCGTGCCAGCAGTGCCCAGACAAGCGGTGCCCAGCGGCGCTCTGCAGTTTGCATCGTGAGCCGAGAAGAGGCTGATGTGCCGGAGCACGTGCTGATCCGCTGCCCGGCCCTCGCTGGCTCCCGCCGAGGTATTGGGTTTACGTGGAAATAAAAAAAAAACTCATTCTGACGCTCAAACATGGGAGAGCGTACAAGGCCCCGAAACACTCTGTCTAGTCTGTCTGGTTGATATAGCCTTGATCAGTAGATGTGCACATGTGCTTTATAAGAAAAGGGCTTAATTTTCGCACAAATAGGCACCTAATGTTTGGCGCAAATCACGCAGAAATTTCGGCGCAAAATCGCTTGCGCCGAATTTCGGCGCAAGAGGGTCTCGCGCCCGCGGCCGTCCGGCGTAGTGTATGGGTGTTTTCCAGTCTGGACCTACAACATTGGGTAATGGTAGCGCAGGCATGATCAATAGCTACAGCGGGGTAAACAGTTAACCCGCGCCCCGTTGGGCTCTGCCGAGCAACGCGCCCCGTTGGGGGGGGGCATTTTGCCCCCCCCCCCGAAGATCTCGAGAACCACGCAACCTAGCGACAAGCGGCAAACGGTGTTGGATAGCCCTAGCAGGGAACTACCTTGTGACCCAATCTTATTGACCTAGGTCAAACCGATGACGTCACAGGTCAGGTCAAAGGTCCAATTTTCACCGTTTACAGGGTTTTCAAGAAATGCGTTGTAAAATCGAGTAAAATGCATTTCATTGAAAATCATCGATGGGGGAATGTTCTTCAAACACATATTTTGTTATTTGAGGTCACTGATACCAGGTCAGGTCACAGAGGTCAGGTCACGGGGGTCACAATATGAAAGTGTGTGATACATGTTTTATGGTCCATTTTACATGACGAATGCGATTATGTGGGTCAGGCAGCCTTTGGGGCCAGCTTAGGTCACGTTTTGGTCAAGGTCAGGTCAAGGTCAGGTCAAATTAGGTCAAATTTCAAAGTTAATATTTTTGCATAGAATGGGTATCGAATCGATGCAGCTCGTCACGGGGAGTTCAATGGTGGTCTTTGTTTTGCCGTACGTGGTCTAGAATCGCTAAAAATTGAGTTCAAAAATTTGACGTCATCATTTTTGAACAGTTTTTTCGCTATAACTTGGCCAAAAAACGAGATATCGATCTGAAATTTGGTATGTATATAGAAGAGCGCAGGGACTATCACATATATTCCGGTTTTTTCGAAATTCGGAAATATTTTGGATTTTTTTTCGGGGAGTTCAATGGTTCGTCACGGGGAGTTCAATGGTGGTCTTTGTTTTGCCGTACGTGGTCTAGAATCGCTAAAAATTGAGTTCAAAAATTTGACGTCATCATTTTTGAACAGTTTTTTCGCTATAACTTGGCCAAAAAACGAGATATCGATCTGAAATTTGGTATGTATATAGAAGAGCGCAGGGACTATCACATATTCCGGTTTTTTCGAAATTCGGGAAAATTTTGGATTTTTTTTTTAGTTTTTCTTAAAAAATCAATTTTTTTAAATTTTTAGGGGTCAAAAACCCAAAATTTTGAAAATCCGAGATAGCAGTTTTGTAGCGTCGCTTTTTGTCTACTAGACCATATAAAGAACTTTGAAATTGCTTGATAACTGTAGATTTGGTGAGCGTTTCAAGATTGCATGTTTTTTTGCTCATTTTTGCTCGAACATGACCTCAGTTTGACCTCAATAACTCCTGACCTAAGGTGACCTAAGACTTGAAATTTGGTGTGAAGGTGTCAAATTGATGCCCGGGAAGGTACTGAAAATTTGGCGGTGCTGCGCGCCGCCGTTTTCTTGCTATTCAGGAAAAACCACAGGGGGGGGGGGGGCAAAATGGCCCCGCCCAACGGGGCGAGGGTTAAGATTGGTATGTTCAATATTGTAAGTGTATTGACATGGATTGGAAGTACTGATGAATTAAATGACATCATTAGATTATGAAAAACTCTCTAGAGAACGTGTCAAGCGGGACATAGTGGGACTCAGCTGATTACAGGGGAACAGAGTGGGACTCAGCCGACTACTGCAGGGCATAGTGCGACTCAGACAACTGCAGCGGGACAAATTGGAGCTCAGCCGACTACAGCAGGACATATTGGGACTCAGCCGGGTCCAGCGCCCAGCGGGACAAAATTTGACTCAGCCGGTCCCAGCGGGACACAGTGGGACTCAGCCTGCTCCAGTGGGACAATGATTTGATGTCTAATGATTTAGCATAAAGAGACCATATGTATTCAAGTGTTGTGTTACTTTTCCAGCTGATAATGGTTTTTCTTTCCTGTGAGGTCTTTATTTTTTGATTTCTTGAATTTCAGGATGGGGCAAAAGTAGAGTATCATGGATAAGGATGAAATTCATGCCTTGACCCTCGCCGGACCTATTGGCTTTCTACATATGCACTTGCCGAGGGGGGGGGGCGGGTACGACCCCCCTCGCCGTTTTGCCCCTAGTGGAGCTAGCGCGTCGCGGAAAAACGAGCCTGTGCGCCGTTACGAGACGCAGAGATTGATACCCGATTTTAAGGTCCTATGTCAACTGGTGACCTCTGAGGGCAGGTCAAGTGTCCCAAGGTACATTTCCGTTTTTTGTGAATAACTTCGCAAAAAAGGCCGCAGAGCCGCGATTTTGGCAGCATCGTGTTTGCCTAGCTCAGGCGCGTCGAATGATTTACTTTTTTTTTGGGTGAGGTCAACTTAGGGTGTTGACCTCAGGTCACGGTCAGGTCAGCGCCCCCAGGTCACGAAATTGGTCGAAGTTGGTCATGTTGCATGTCATTCGATTCGGCAGGTGTTCCTGAGTCCATTGGTGGCCTTCCCGACTCGCTTGCTCGATTTGATCGGGAGCTATTGACGAAAAACTAATATGACCCTAATGACGTCATGAATGACGTCACGCAAGGTCAACATTGCATAAGTGACGCAGGTGACCTTGCAAGGAGTGCATCAAATCACGATTCTGTGTGCTTGAGATAGTTGGAGATCGTTCCCGGCGCCAGAATAGCAGTTTTCATTTTTCCCCATTGACTTATAATGGTGAGGTCACGAAAATGACCTTACCTCACATGACCTTTAGGAAAAATCCGAGATATACAAGTTGTGAGACTCGTAATGGATATTAGATCCTGCAAGTTTCATTTCCCTGTGAAAACTCCTCTGGCAGTGAGGGCGTTGCGAAGTTGCGACATCTGAAGACCGTGCAGAGGTTTACTTATGACGTCATAGGTCAGTGACCTGACCTGACCGGAACATGTGGTTGGTGTCAAAAGATTCGGCTTGAATCAAAGGTCAGGTTTGCCAAGTTTCAGCTTTATATCGCCAGCGTGTTCGGAACTATCGCGAAAAAAATCCTATGGGGGGGCGGCACCCCCCCCCCCTCGGCCGGCGAGGGTTAAGAAGACTTTATTCAACACTTGATGTTTAAAATCATAAGAACAGTTAAGATAGGTGCCAAAGACTATGTTCTTTGGATCAATTCCTGTAATAGAACCCTTAAAGCATGCCCCGACAATGACCCTGATCTCCTTTGTGTAGGACTGGCATCCCTGTGCTTAGGAGTCAGGGCCCTATGTACATATTCTCGACCATTTAGCATTGCCTATTGGGGGCATTATTTGTGTCTGCCTGCCGTCCTGCCTGCTGTTCTGACTGATGTGCCATCTTACAGAGCGGCGCTGTCCGTTCCCGCGCCCCTCGCCGCCTGTCAATGCACTCCAGGATGGGCCCGTCGCGCGGTCACCAGCGTATTCTCGTGACGGTGGCCGTACTGGTGGCCCTGGCCGGTGTGGTGCAGTTCTGGCGACTGCGGACAGTGAACGCCGACCTCACCAACCAGCTGATGCGGGTGGAAGGGCTCCTGCAGGAAGCGTGAGTTCGGGGATGGGGACTATGGCTGGGGCGGGTTGCTGAACATTGACTATTGGCTGCTTTATGGTTTTGATGGATGTAGTTAGTTGGTGTGAATTTTTCGCGGCGAAACATGGTGAGTTGGATTCTTAAGAGATCTTAGGTGAAATAATTTTGAATTAGTACCTCAGTAATTGTCTGTAAGTGTCTCGCATTTTTTTTTTTTAGAGTAAAGTACTGTCTCCACGTGTAAACATTTTCGGTTTTTACGCGTTTTAGCAAACGAGAGTTTTGCGCTTTTTTCGCTTTTTAACAGACGCTTTTGCGAGTTTTGCGAGTTTTTCACTTTTTACGGTTTTAGTTTGTCAGTCTAATGAGAACAATTACAATTTCAGAACAATTTCAATTTCAGAGAAAGAACATCTTTCTCCGCCCTTCGTGCGCTGTATGCCGTGGCCCTCTTGTCCCACAGGGCAGGTATCTGGCGCACGGCTTCTTTTAACCCCTCGATTTTCGCTGTAAAGATAGTTATAGGGGTATCATCACGTTACCCTATTGTTATCACCGCTATGACATCAGTTACCTAATTATCAATTATCTGAAATGATCTGATATCGTAATAACTGTTATCCATAGACTCACTATGGGATTATTTGACATCCACATCGTCGCAATAGCAACAGAAGTTATTGGTATGGTTGTCTGAGTACTTGCCATGATCATTGGCTGAATCAAATTGCGTTTCATCGCTTTCCACACTTTCCATTGCATCCATTTCACCGTAAAATGGTATTAATAGCAGAAGAATTGCCTTCTTAGCCTTGTCAAAAACCGGAAAACTTTCATTCGATCCAAATGTTTGGATAAAATCGAGCGTTTTTACAAATGAGAGTTTTGCGTTTTTTAAAGGTTTTACGAGTTTTGCATGACACAACCTGACGCGTTTTACGAGTTTTGCAGTTTTTTGATTTTATGAAGCCACGCGTTTTTCGATTTTTGACAAATCTTCCGCCGTGGAGATGGCACAGTGTAATTTAATGGTACAGATCAACGCCCGATCATGAAAAACTCGCAAAACATCAAAAAAGCGTTAAAACGTCATTAAAAACGCGCAAAACATGTACCGTGGAGAACGACCTTAACTCTGTAAAAGGAGTCTTAGCCGCCTTAATTCAGTGCACTACTACATATGACACTTGTTTATCCTTAATGTTGATAATAATATCTGCTCAATGATCGTTAACGGCTCGATGACAAGTTTTCAACGCAAGTTTCTTTCTGACTATTTCAGCGAAAAGAAATCTTCAATGATCGACTCGCAAAGGAAAGAAACCTCCGAAGACCTCAAGAAAGTAAACGCCAAACTACAACAGCTCCAGATCACAAAAGACGAGGATTCCATGAGATGCAAGCAGCTTCAGGAAGACATGGAAGAGATAATGGAGAAAAAGTCGGCCCTTCAAAAGGAGCTGGATGACGATAAAGCCACCCATGTAAGTGGGATGACCTGGCGCAGACTGTATTATTCCGTGTTTTCATGTCTTCCGATTATTATCATTTTTCTAACAAATAATTCAATTCCCACAGCTAAATGACAACATTGAAGACGAGTGAGGATCCAATACGGCACCTCATACCATACATTACGCACGTGGTGATGTCTCCACTTTCCTTGCGGTTCGATTGGACCACGAACAGATGCGATCGGACTCAGGACAGTATCGCTCTTGCTCCCCCTTCCCCGGACAGTATGTGAAATGCAGTACGATTATGGGACTGTACAGCCGTCTACCCTTTCCCATTGCTGGTATGTTGAGACAGTGTGAGCCTGTGAGATAGTACAGTGAGTTAGTGTACCAATGAGTCCCTCCCCCGTCTCTCAGAACGGCGAGCTGCACGACATGGCCAGTAAGCTGAAGACGCTGCAGTCTGAGCTGACGGAGAGCCGGCGTCAGAGCGACGCCGAGGTGGCCGCACTCCGCCAGCAGCTAGCCGAGGCCGAGCAGACGGTCGGCGACACCGCCTCGTGCCGCGCTCAGCTGACCCACGTAAGGCCGCCGCGCCGGTTGGAGACACTAGGATCCAGGTGGTGACACTGGGGTCCAGGTGGTGACACTGGGATCTAGGTGGTGACACTGGGGTCCGGGTGGTGACACTGGAGTCCAGGTGGAGACACTAGGATCCATGTGATGACACTGGGATCCAGGTGGTGACACTGGGATCCAGGTGGTGACACTGGGGTCCATGTGGTGACACTGGGATCCAGCAACTGACACTGTGCGCCGACTCAGACACTGATACACCCGACACCCTCAGGGGGCACTACTCGCCACACACACACTTCCTTTCTCGCCAGGCTGTGAATTCCGCTCGCTGAAACCACCGTTTAGGCTGATGTTGATGTTGACGTTGCCGCCTGTTCCTGCCTTCAGGCGCAGACGGAGCTGATCAAGTGCCAGTCGATGCCGGCTGTCCAGCCGGCGGCCCCCAGACAGCCGGGCACCGCCGACACCGGCCCCGCCGCCGCTGCAGTCGTCCCCGGTGAGTGCGTCTAGATGGTTGGACTGTTTGGTTGGGAGATCCGGCAGGCAGTGAGCATGGAGTTCAGCAATGATTGCACCTAGCGTGATGCGTACTTAGACATGATTGATGCGCCCAATTGTAAACACGAGTTGCAACACAATTGAGATGAACTTGGTGTCACCAAACATGCATGACTTGGATGTGGCAATTAAGTGTCAATATCTTAGTTGGCTAGTCTGAAGGAGCGTTGCTCAGCTTATCTCATCCATTGTAGTTAAAAGTTTCTGGTCTCTGGCAGGTGATAACGGTTCCAAGTGGCCCGGCCTGGTCGCCCCGAAGCCTCAGCTGGGTCAGCAGCTGTTTGAGAGTGCCGGCCTGTCCGGAGGGTTCCAGCAGGCGCAGGGCCAGGTGGTCGCCGCGCGCCGCGTGCTGCCCACGCCGCCGGGCGCAGCGGCCGCGGCCGTGGGCCCAAAGTCAAGCAGTACGACCTCTAGCGTGAGGCCGGCCGTGGCTGACGCGCTGGAGACGCTCGACAAACCGCAGGGCGGGGAGGTGAGCGTCGCTGACTGTGAGCGGTGCGGGGCCGTGTTCAGTGCTGGTGTGGTAACATGTCCATCCGCTGCTGGTCAGTTCGGCATGAACATATTCTTAGATGGGGTATCATTCATAGAAAACATGATGAGTGTTGGCTTTAATTAACAAACTACCCGATGTGACGTCTGTCTTGACATTTTGTCGTGTCCCATGCTGTGCTCACACTATGAGCGACTTGCTTCGACGAATTAGTTGCGTCGAGACACCTACTCCAAGCATTAATTTTCCCCCTGCTCCCGTTGTTTGAGCTCACCATTCACTCAGTTTAAGTTCGTGCCTACCGTTGAACATCATCAGACGTGTGTGTCTCCCGTGTCAGCGTTCTGTGTATGACTGTGACGCTGCTCTGTCGTCCCACAGGAGGCGGCGGAGGGGGCCGGAGTGCTGGCGGCGCCCCACCAGCTTCCCGAGCGACAGGAGGAGAAAGAGGAGGAGGAGGGAGGAGAGGGAGAGCAACAGGAGGAGGGCGACCAGGACGGAGACGGCGGCATCCAGTACCCGATGGACGACGGTAAAGGTGAGGCTGGGATGCCACCGGGAGGAAGAGAATTCCTATATGACACAGATGTGAGCACAACAACTTTAAGTGGTTTCCACCGGGTGTCTGCAATCAATTTCAGTGCCCGTTCCGGACGAAGTGCGGTTGTTAGGCAGTGGTCGGTTGTGCTACCTGGCTTGATACCAGTCCCTGTGGTATGATTTAAATTTGACTGGTTAAATGATGCCGTTCTGTTGGTCCGTTATCTGCTTGAAACTTATCACTCATTTTTTTCTGATTGCTAGCACCAGAAAAGGGTGACTTTTGTCCAACTGTAAAGTAGCATGTAAATTGAGTTAGTAAAGTTACGCTAGTAAACATGAAACATCTGCACACCGTCTTGTCTACTCCGCCTCCCCCGGCATCTGCCCTCGCTCTGACCGGTGTGTACTGTCCCTCACCGCCGAGCAGCAGACGCGATGGACGACCATCCCGATACTGAAAACGAGGCCAAGGACGCCGAGCTCATCAAGGGCCTGAAGGAGCTGTCCAACAAGAGCGGCCAGGGCGCCGACCAGCAGCCCGGGCCGGCCGAAGGTCAGTCTGTGGTCTTATCACGGGTGATGGTTCGGTAGGTCAGTCAGTACGGTAGGCCAGTCAGTTCGGTGATACAGTCACATCGGTGGGTCAGCCAGTCCAGTTAAATGCAGTGCAGTCAGTTCATTAGGCCAGCCAGTCTGGTGATTCAGTCAGTTCGGTAGGTTACTCAGTCCGGTAGGTCCGGAGGTCAGCGCGGGGGGCATGTGGGCTGGGCTGGAGTGATAGTGGAACCACTGGAACCCCTGGTCCTCCTATTGACGGGGAGGTGAATATGTGATGGCCTGCGTCGATTAGTTGCGTTACCAAGCTGTATGCTGACGCCCTGTGCCGTGCCGCCGAATCCCTATGAGCGTCCGGTTGTGTCCCGTGGTTATCCTGGCCGATGCCGTCTGCTGACGCCCTGTGCCCTGTGTTCTGTTTGAATGTCCGCTGACTCAAAGTGTCACCAGTCCGCCTGACTCCTTGTTTCCTGTCCGCTGACCTCTTCTGTTGTCCGTTGACGCCGTGTCCTGTCCGCTGACACCTTTTGTCCACTGTCCGCTGACTCCTTGTGCCCTGTCCGCTGACTTCCTGTGTCCTAGTGTCTACTGTCGGCTGACGCCCTCTGTCCTGTCCCCTGCTGCAGGTGAGCTGTCCGGCCCGGAGATGGGCGCCGTGCCGCCGCCGGACCTCACCGGTGGGGTCGAGCCGCATCTGCCGCTCCGATAAACTCCCAGCAACCCAAAATCGGTGCGTGACGTCACTGGTGGATTGGTGACGTCAGCGGTGGCCATCCTGTGACGTCACTGGCGATCTGGCGACGTCAGCGGTGGCCGGCGGCGGGCGGTGCGAGGCGCCGTGTCCGCCCCATATGACCAGCCGCCGCCCTATCCGCTGTAGTTCCGGTGAATTGTGAGGCGCTGGCAGAGTCCGCGGCTCCGAATTGGACACCACAAGTGCCTGGCATGTGTTGTGAGTGTGACTGCCGGCAGCAGAAAGCCTCGCTGGATGAACGATGCGGCCCGCGCTGACGGTGCCTGCATAGACAGAGATTATTCAGCGGGGCAGGGAGGTTGTGCTTAATGACAGGCACTGGCTGGCGTCTGGGCGGCGTTTCACTGGACGCTGCTGTCGCATTTCGCGAGCTGACGTCACAGATTGTGGCAGTGTTGAAGATAGGAGTTTGTTGATGCCTCCTTGGGAACCCAATTTGGCACGTTTACTGGCAGCGCGCTAGCAGCGGCCGTGAAACACCGCCCTGGTATCTCGTGTCTGAGTGATGGATCGGCATTTTTTGGCATTGCTAACTCATTTTACACTTGACATTCTTTCTGATCTCTTCGCTCTGGGTCGGGAGTTCGGTTGGACCTTTCACACTCGTTGCAGCCGATTTGTCTGAATACAGCTAGAGGCTAAGAAATATCATGAATGCCGCTCTGATTGACGCTGGACGCCTTGTTATGTTACAATTCATATCAGTTATGTTTCTGATTGGCCAGGGTATGCTATGTTAGTTCTAGAATGAATTTGCTCGTCTGATAACTTAAATTTGTGTCATTTTGCTGATTGATGTCGCTTGTGCTCACGCCAGTTGTGCATTTACAGCGGGTAAGTTTGCGCGTCCCGCCTCGTTTGAGGTTATTTTATTCCAGATCCGCTGAACAGAGGAATGTTTCCGAAAGCTGTGGCCAGAAAGCACCGCACACGGTCATGGACCAACTCGCTGTATGATATAATTTATTTTTAGTTTAGGTAGAGTCCTTTACCGACAAATATTCCGGCGTGCGCAAAGACGTGGACAGTTTCATGCAGCAAACTGCTGCTTGTGTGTGGTTTCTGCACAGTTGGACGGTGTTACGTGATATCGATGTTGTTGGGTGGCGTGAAGTTTTACGTGCAGTATGATAATATGTCCGTCGCTTTCTTATAATGGACTACTCACTTATTTGAGAAGACGTGGATCAATAAAGTTGTTTGCATTCGTATAGTGTGGCAGTTGTATTGGTATGAAATGATTATGTGACGACGACGGTTCAGGGTCAGGTGGCGAGTAGTGTCTCCTGAATTTAGGACGGAAGAGGGCTTCAATCAATGTATCATTACTTATGGGTACATTTTTCAGTGAATAAGTTCAGGCAAAGTCGCATAAGCTGTTCTTTAGCCAGAGAGAAAACAAGCTCGCTGAATTACGCTGAGCAGTAACAAGAACTGAATAATGCGATTGCTCACTGCTTCCTGATGGGACTGAGAAGACTGGTCAAAGCTACGCCACTCAATAGGGACCATGGCGAGCGAACAATCCCGTTAAAATGAGCAGTACCTAAGTCGCTGCATGAGCGCGCTGTAATATGACCAACAGGAAGAAACAGCTCCCGGGGCAGTGCTCCCGGTCTGACATCTGGCGAATAAAGTCAAAGCATTCCTATGTAGATGGTGCTAGTGAGCCGTGTCTTGGGTGCATGGTGGCTTATAGTCATGACGGGGTAACCGGACCAAAGATCGTAAAGCGAAGATCGTAAGCTAGAAGATCGTAGGAAGTTGATCCTATGCAACATATCGCAATGGATAAAGATCGTACGACATAATGCTCCTATGGACAAAAAATAGTATTCGCTAAAGATCGTCAAGGAAAATGATCGTAGGTATGCCAAAAAGTCGTAGGTATGGGATAAAGATCGTATTCGTAACTCTGCTCCTCCCTCCCAAATTTATAATAATGTTCGTATGGACGAAAGATCGTGTTCGCAAAAGATCGAACGTCTGATATTTGACCTTGGCTCAAGGGGCAAAATTTACCAAAATAGACGATATTTGCGGACGGTTTTTTCTGCAATAGGTACATTTTTACTCACACCTTGCACGAGCTTACTGTTACTAGCATCGTTTCCTCTTGTCAAAACGCATCATATGAACAATAATTTGACCTTAAAAGGTCAACATGCAAATTTTACCTCAGGTCAATGCTGATGATACAGCAATATTTTTCAGACATAAAGACATTAAAGCACTAGAAAACAAGGTAAATATAGCGCTGTCAAACATATCAAACTGGTTAGAAGCCAACTATCTCACAATAAATACATCAAAAACCTTCCTACAGGTGTATACTAAACGCAAAACAAGTGAAAATATCAATACATTCATAAATGGTGTTAAAATAAAGGAAATGACAACAATTAAGTACCTGGGAATACTCATTGACTCTGATTTAAAGTTTGCATCTCACATTAGCAGCGTTTGTAACACAATCAGCAGAAATATAGGAATGATTGCTAGAGTGAAAAGATTCCTTCCTAAACAGCAAATTCTTCAACTATATAATTCTCTTATCTTCCCCTACATAAACTACTGTTGTTTCATATGGGGTTCAAATTATGACAGTCAGATTAGAAATTTAGTTATCTTACAAAAGAGATCAATGAGGCTCATTGAAGGTGTCTATCCTCCAGAAAGTGCTACCCCCATATTTAAAAAATACAAGATACTTAAAGTAAAAGAAATAGCACATCTACAAATCATGCTCATCATGCACAAATTCATTATACAAGACTTGCCTGTCTCCATCGGAGGATTGCTTAATATTTCTCCTGAACCCATTCGCCAAACAAGAACAAGATGTCATTTTGAACGTATACACTCTAACAGGAATTATAGGCTTTTTACATTCACGTGCCTTGGACCGAAACTGTGGAATGACTTGATTGGGAGGGATTTCTTGCTACAAGAAGTACCTCAGTCAGGGCAAATATTTAAAAGACATCTAAAAAATATACTTTTGAACCGATACTGAGAACAGAGAACATATACAGTCTCATCATTAACCAAATAGGTAATTACTGCTCTGAGCCTTTATATTAAAAATAATTTATAAATATGAAATTGTTTAATTTATAAATGCTGTAAAACCAGAAACATACCTTGTTTTTGTTTCAAGCTAAACGCCATAACGTCCACTGGGCCTTCATCCAACAACAAGCCTCGCTTAGTTGGATGAGACCTGGAGGACGGCATATATTGACCTTGCATGAATTTTGACCAGCACTTGCCTCTACCCTTGTATATACATATATCTAGTATGCATGTGTTGGGCGTGCATGTGAGTGAGAGTGTTACCTGTTTTGGCATTGCTTTGTGCATGCGAATCTACTCACTTGCTTATCACTTTTCTAAATTGCATGCTTGCTTTCTGATATGTATGTGGTCCTATGGGGTAGCATCGGTATAGCGGTCAGTCATTGCTGGATTTGGCGTGACTACTTATCTGTTTGCATGGTATCATGATATCATTCTGTTTTTTTGTGTTTATTTCACTTTCTTAGCAGGGAGTGCCGCGACTAGTTCTTTTTATGTTCTCTGGGTTAACGTAAGGTTCTGTGCGTCGCTGGGACTGCGGTGGGGGCACTCCTGGCCATCTGTTAATGGATGGCGGACTATTTAGAAAAAAAAAGGTCATTACCTGACCTGAAAGGGTCATGCTCCATATCAGACGACTGTCGATCCGTATCGTCGAGCTGAACACATCTAAGGTGTTTTCGTCGCTCTAGCACGCCTCTATTTGAAAGCTATTCACGAAAAGCTGCTAGATACCATTCGTGACCTGAGATGACCTCAGGGACATGGTCACGGGTGCCAGTTTCCAGTTCAGTGTGTCATGGGTGTTTGAGAGCGCTTGGAATGACGTTCGTCCAAAAGAGGCGTCTTTAAACTTTCTCCCATTGAGTTCATGAAGAGGTGTGACCTCCCTCTGAGAGATCATATAATTGACCTGTCCAATGCCTTATATTCCATACTTTGTAAGTAGGTCCCTAACATGCTTTAACTGAACCAAAAAACAAGTTCTATCACGGCCAACGTGCTTTTCACGTTAAAAAGCACTCCCTCGCCAGGGGCCAAAGAGTAGGTACGTACCTATAGCCATATTTTCGATAAAATAACCTATGTCTTGTGAAAGCCTACCTACGAGCGTATTTTTTTTCAAGCAAACAGGCGTTGGCATGACTTTTAGCTAGGACGGAGAAGGCGGGGTAAGACGGCCCAGCGGGGCAAGACGGACCATCAGCCTTCCCGGCTGAACCACTGCTGGTATCTGCTGCTTTGTGCACTCACTACCTTTGTTTTCCGTCGTACCACCAATAGCCACCTTGAGCTCTTAGGGCCAGGATGCATAGATTTTGAGCTATTGAGAAAAATGGAATTTTTCGTCAAAGCAATCTAATATGAGAGGCCTAAGGGTGATTTAAAATGACAGCGCCTTTTGAGTTTCGTGCATGATTAGTATTTATTTGCAACTGTGAAGAACAATCTTAAAGTCACACTTTAGGACAAGCAAGGTTTCGCAATATTGGGCGATTTAACATATACCTACTTAACCCAGGGGCCCGGGAACGATTTTCAAGTTGGGGGGGGGGGGGCGAGTCTAAAATGCCTGACATGATGCATATGAAACAGTGGCGTAGCTAGGAGTCTAAGGGGACACGTACCCCCCCCCCCCCCATCGGGTTCAAAGGGACCCTCGGGTCCGATGGGCCCTGCGGCGCCATTTGACCGCTGAGAGTTAACGATGGCCATATTTCTACTCAGAAGGGCCCCATGGGGCTCGTTAGAGCACCTCATGGACCCTAAATAGCCACACTAAGATCTCCATAAGGGCCCCACGCCGGCTTCTGAGGGCCTTTTGCAGACCTAAAGGGCCCCTCGGTGGTCTTCAAAGGCCCGTTACTGGCCTCTGAGAGTTCTTACCGGCCTATGAGGGGCCAGTTCTAGGGGCATTTCCCGCCTGTGATGGTCACACACTTATTTTTCTGCGGGCCCCATAACGGCAACTGTGGGGGCCCTCATCGGCGCCTATGAGGGCCCACACCGGTGCCTCTGAGCGTTTCACACCCCCAACTCCGAGTGCCTACACCAGTGCCTATTAAAGCCCTATATCGGCGGCTCTGAGGACCCAACCAACACCTGCGCATCTAAAGGCCACCCACTGGTGACTTGAGGGCCCCACACCGGTGACTCTGAGCCCTGAGGGCCCCACCGGCGTCTGACAGTACCATGCCGGTCTCCAAGGACCCCACAGGACTTCTTCTGCCGGCCTAAGGGCCCCTTGCCGATCACTGAGAACCCCCTGCCGCCTTGTAGAGGGTTCGCTTCAGCAGCTCAAAAGACCCCACACCCGTCTGTAACGGCTCCACACCAGCGTCTATGAGGGCCCACAGCAACGCCTGTAAGGACCCTCACCGGCGCCTCTGAGAGAATCACACTAGCACCTCAGCGCCCACATCGGCACCTGCATAGTGCATGGCGGCCCCACACCATGATCAGTGCCTCTAAAGGCCCCTTACCGGCGGCTCTGAGGGCCCTTACGCCGGTGATTCTGAGGGTGCTACCGATAACTGAAGGCACCACATAAACCCTTAGTGTCGCTGAGCTTTAATCCCATACCGGCCCTCCGAGGGCGCCACGTCAGTGCACTCATTGCCCCACACCCCTCCATCTCACCCGGAGCGGGTAAACTGTGTTATACCTATAGCAACGATTTTACCACCGTTGTACGTTATGTATTTCTCAAAGCTGACTCAAGCTGGTACAGTATAAAATCTGGCCTGCCAAACTTATGGCCAAGGTCAGGCCCAAATCAAAGCGGGATGACAATAGCAGATGTTGTCAAATCGACATTGTATCAGCAGAAACCATTCAGATGGCAAGGAAAATGCCGTGTGTTGATGTTTAGATGCATAAAAGAAACAAGAAGGAAAGAAGTCCGGAAAAGGAAGGAAAGATCTTTTCTCGCTGCCTCAATGCCCCCTCAACATTGAGGGGGCGGCGCGAAGAAACAAGAAGAAGAAACAAGAAGGAAAGAAGTCCGGAAAAGGAAGGAAAGATCTTTTCTCGCTGCCTCAATGTTGAGGGGGCGCCGCCCCCTCGGCTCCCAAGTTGGGGGGCAAGCGCCCCCGCTGCCCCCCCCTGTTCCCGGGTCTATGACTTAACCCTCGCCGGCCGAGGGGGGGGGGGGGCGGGTGCCGCCCCCCCATAGGGTTTTTTCGCGATAGCTCCAAACACGCTGGCGATAGAGAGCCGAAACTTGGCATACCTGACCTTTGATCCAAGCCGCATCTTTTGACACCAACCGCATTTTTGGGTCAGGTCAGGTCACTGACCTATGACGTCATAAGTGAACCTCTGCACGGTCTTCAGATGTCGCAACTTCGCAACGCCCTCACTGCCAGAGGAGATGTCACAGGGAAATGAAACTTGCAGGATCTAGTATCCATTATGAGTCTCACAACTTGTATGTCTCGGATTTTTCCTAGAGGTCATATGAGGTCAGGTCATTTTCGTGACCTCACCATTATAAGTCAATGGGGAAAAATTCAAACTGCTATTCTGGCGCCGGGAACGATCTCCAACTATCTCAAGCACACAGAATCGTGGTTTGATGCACTCCTTGCAAGGTTAGATGCGTCACTTTTGCAATGTTGACCTTCCGTGACGTCATTTATGACGTCATCAAGGTCATATTAGTTTTTCGTCAATAACTCCCGATCAAATTGAGCTAGCGAGTCGGGAAAGCCACCAATGGACTCAGGAAGACCTGCCGAATCGAATGATATGCGACATGACCTCTTTCGACCAACTTCGTGACCTGGGGTGCTGACCTGACCTTGACCTGAGGTCAACACCCCAAGTTGACCTGACCCGGACAAAAAGTATATCATTCGACGCGCCTGATCAAGGCGAACACGATGCTGCCAAAATCGCGGCTCTGCGGCCGTTTTTTGCGAAGTTATTCACCAAAAACTGAACCGTACCCTGGGGCACTTGACCTGACCTCAGAGGTCACCGGTTGACCTAGGACCTTAAAATCGGGTACCAATCTCTGCGTCTCGTAACGGCGCACACACTCGTTTTTTCCGCGACGCGCTAGCTCCACCAGGGGCGAAACGGCGAGGGGGGGGGGGGTCGTACCCGCCCCCCCCCTCGGCCGGCGCGTATGTAGAAAACCAATAGGTCCGGCGAGGGTTAACCTGTAACCATAATGACAGAATTTAGGACAAGACGGACCACAGTGCTTCATCTTACCCTATAGTTGTTCATTTTACCCCGAATATGAACAGTTTTGCTAAAACATTGACATAAGCTTAAGAAGTAAGCTATATTTTTCAGGAAGGAGTCTTTGTTGCATGTGAGCCATTCATGCAAATTGCAAGTGCTTAACTAGCATGCATTCATTCCAAACGACAATCAACACACAGGTTCCAAGCTTTTAGTTGCACTTCTATCACACATGTAAAGCATAAAGGCACATTTTGTTATTTTACCACTCTGGTTACTTCTATACTTACAAGAGTAGGGGAAGTTGGGGGAACGCCGAATACTTTTTTTCTGACGCCCGTAGCACGCAAGGTAGACAACATAAGCTATTCTTGTTGGCGTCATTCGAGAGGCCAGTCTTTTGCCTTTCAAACATACCAGGCGCATTTGATGAATTCGCATACCGTTAAGCGCACAAACTAAAAATATCAAAGAAGTGACTTTTTCGGCGTTGCCCCGGACTGCGGGGAAAGCCGAAAATGGGAGAAATGATCTACGGGGAATGCCGACATTGATGTTTTGCCACTTTATCTCAAACTTTATCCAGAATTTATCAAAGCTGACACGCGTTTTAAGAGCTTGAGGACGCTTGGTGCACACTGGAAGTTATAATTGTGTGATATAATAAGAAAATGCCAGGTAGGAATAATTCCTTATAGGTAACAGGCCGTTGTGTCGGTTGAAAGTGTAATTTGTGTGACTAAAAATTCGCGTTGCTATTCTACAGCAGTAAAGTCCACGTAGCGTGCTTTAACGTGCGTAATTGCACGTTTTCGGCATTACCCCAGCTAGCCATACTTTCATTTGCAGGCCCATAACTTTTCAACGTGCCGTATAAATTTCAAATAGGCAGCACACTTGTGCAAAGACATGCTGAAGATTACTTGACCGAATTGGCCAGACAGACAAACGGTAGCATAATAAGTAAGAAATGCAGCTTCAAAGGCGCATGTAGTACAAGGAACGCGTACCTTGAAAACGCTCTTGGCGCCCTCACAGCCGAAGTATTCCGAATGACGACTCGTAACAAACATGCGATAATTGTAGTCACTTAAGCTTTAGAGACATCACTGACAGGTGGCATCCATGTCTTACGGTTTTCGAAATATCTCGAATTTCGGCTTTGCCCCAACTCCGGCATTGCCCCAACTTGACATTAGAAGCGTAACACACATGAATGGATGGCAGGCACTGCTGGGTGGTCCGTCTTACCGGCCGCGTTTTTCTTGTCGTTAATTTTGACATCTCCGTTTATGAGCAGCCACCACCTTAATTTCTTTGAGCTGAAATTCAGTCTTCGCACATATCGAAAAAGGACGGATTGAGCATTCTAAACAGTATGAGCAACAAGAGGGGTGTAGCAAGATATGTGGCCTCAAACCTTAGCTGGTCCGTCTTACCCCACCTTCCCCTATTCATCATCGACTCTGACTCCGACTCCGTGCAAAACTGTAAGCTCTGACAGACTACGCCTGCCACTTCGACTCCGGAACCCTGAAAATTTGACGATCTATCGAAAGTTAAGCGGCTTACCGTTACCGCTTTTCGCTTGGTGCCCCGAGAGCCGTTTTACACGGGCGCAAAAACTCCCATCCCTTCCTCCCACTTCCAGAAAAAAAATCAACAGCAATATCCGAGTTAACTTTTCCTCATTTTTTCCCCGTTTAAATTGTGTACCTACCCAAGTATCGTTATCAATGTAATAAAGGCTAAAGTCACAAAACAGGTAGGAATAGATTATTTGATATTTGACATTGACTATACCGCTCAGTAGCAGCGGAACACCTTCAATGAAGGGGGGGGGGGGGGGGCACTGCCGACTTTTGGTCTCATTCTTTCCATACAACGCCCATAGGGCTAATGTTAAAATGCCAAAATCAAAGGGGGGCACGGTGCCCCGTTGCCCCCCCCCCTCCCCGTTCTGCCGCCTATGCCTATACTTACATATTTGTAGTTCGTTCCGTTGTAAGTAGTCAGCTCAGATTCTATATCCAGGTCAACGTTTTCGCTCCAAATCTTCCAGTGGGCGATCTATCGTGATAAGAACTAGTTGGTTCCCAAGTTGGTTTGGTTTCGGTATTTCTCCACGGTTTTGGTTGGTAGGTATTTGATTTGGTATCGGTATTCCGATTTTCCGTAATTGGCACCACTTATAAGAACACATTGCGTTTTGTTGATTAGGTACCTTTCTCATATCTTATACAATTACATATGCCCACGTCAAAATGATTAAGACGTGGTTAATAAGATGTGGCTGGCTAAATAAGAAACGATTATAAAATTTTATCTTGGAATCACCTATCCATGTCATGCCCGATGCAACAAGAACTCCCCATTCCCCGCATACAAACGTCGGTTCCCGATATCCCCCGATATCAGCCATTTTATGACTCTCGTCTGGGCCGAATCACACTCACACAGCTCAAAGTCCGGAACTAAACGGTTTGAGTCAACTACCTTTGACGATATTCGACACCTGTAACTTTCACCCGGCCCCGGTCTCCCTACCGGCGCGGCGGCTCTATACAGTTGGCGTCGAGGCATCGGGCCCGCCCGGCGCCCGCTAATCCCTAAATTGGCGGCGGCGGCGGCGGCGGCGGCGGCGCGGCGACGACCATCGGCGGGCGCCGGCGTCGGTCATTGGTCGGCGCCCACAGGCCCCGCCCCCACGGCCGGTCGGCGGCGGCGGGTCCCGTCAGCGGACCGCACAGAAGGTACAGAGCGCTGGTGAAGAGAGGAGCAGAGAGACACCCCGGTGACTGAGAGATGTTTGAAGACGGCGGTGCGCTGCAGTCGATCGAGGCTATGTGCAAGGACATCGATAGCGGAGGTGAGTGTGAGGCGCAAGCTATGAGTGCACTGCAACGCTTTCTGCTTTTGACGTCTAATCTAGCTGATTTCAGAAGGACTTTCAGGCTCAGTGACTTTCATTGCGATTGGACCATGTCAAACTTTTTGTTTTGGAATTCATAAGTTTTCGGAAATAGTTGTATGAATAATTAGCTAGCTCGAATCGTCAGAAAAAGACATTTCTCTGTCTGTGTCTGTATGTCGGCACTGGCCGGTCGGACTGACGGTCCATCCCTCCCCCCGCAGTGGAGATGGACTCCCCGCGCCTGGTGACTCCCCCGCCGGTGTCTCCGGCCGTCTCCGACTCGGCCGAGCCGTCTGCCGCCACCCGGCGGCTCTCCGGCGACGACTCGGGCAGCGGCAGCGACTCGGGCTCGGCGGCCGGCGGCGGCGGCGGCGGCTCGGCGGCGCGCCGGCCGGCCCGCACCGTGTTCTCGGCCGGTCAGATGGCCGCCCTGGAGACAGAGTACGCCGCCAACCGGTACCTGAGCACGCCGCAGCGCCGCCAGCTCAGCCAGCGGCTCGGACTGGCAGAGGCCACCGTCAAGGTCTGGTTCCAGAACCGGCGCATGAAGGAGAAACGCCAGCAGAGCGAGAGCCAGATGCACTACCTGAGCCACGTGATGCAGTCGTACATGTACCAGCTGCAGTGTGCCGGTGTGGTGACGCCGCTGCAGCCGGTGCCGCTGCCGGCCGCCACCGCCCCCGCCCCCGCCCCGGCCGTCCGCCGACCGGTGACCTCGCCGGTTGACCTGTGCCGACCGCGGGTCAGGCCGCACGGCGACCTCTTCAGGCCCTACGCCCTCTAGAGTCGCCGTCGCCTGCTACCACTGTGTACTTTGCATGTCAAGCTTATTTGCCGTTTGCCTGTGCCATAGTCACTTTAGCCTGTGAAATGTTGCCACTGCATACCACATGTATCGATCACCGTATGTACTGCATGTCCGCAATATGTGCATACGGTGGAGAGAAATTCCCTCGTTGTTCCCCGATCTGCCCGATATACCCCGGGACTATAAACTGCGACCGTCGCTGAGCCGGTCCGACCATACCCGGACTGACCGGGGCCGTACGGGCCGCCGTGACGTCCTCCCATCTCGGGGAAGGCGGAGACGCGTCACGGGCCAGGAATGTCACTCGAAATGTGACGCACCGTGCGCCGCGTCAGTCAGCGTGATACACTGTTTCGTGCCGCGCCGGCTATCACTGGAGATCGATCAGCGACTGCGCGTTACGCGATATAGACGTTTATGTGTGAGATATTGTACCTGTTCCTACCCATAGGTTTGAAGACGACCATGTTGTGATGGTTGATTGGTTGTAATTGTAAATACCCTGTTGATGTAGGGAGATGATATGTTTTGTTATAGATGCCAATAAATTTATTCTTGTACCCACAGACGATCGTTTTATTCGAGCCACAGCTTTAGATTAATTATCGGGAAGAAATGGGAGGAAATAACTAATACAATAAAAAATATATGTTCTCCGAACACGCAGCTTGGACATTCACGAATCGGTAGACGAGAAAACCAACGAACGAGACACTGACTGAAATTGTCCACGAGTCTCCGCTTCCGCATAAAACCGCCCGACCGCGCTCCCCTCCTATGCCTGCGACTGTAAAGGGACAAACCAACTCTGCAGACTACCCACGTCCAGTCAGACCAGACCGTGCCAGATTCACACGGCCTGCCGGTTCCTGTTGCCGTCTTCTGTCGACCGTCGGCGGCGACACTCCACAGTCCGTCGTCGGCGGCGGCGGCGGCAGCGGCGCCAGAGCTTTTATCGTCGGACTGATGGATGGCGGTGGCGGCGGCGGCCTCTCTCACGGTGGCGACGGCGGTCCCTCTCTAGTCAGTCTCCTCTCCCTCTCTCCCTCCCTCCCCTCTCTTTCTCTCTCTTTCTCTCTCTCTCTCTCTCTCTCTCTCTCTCTCTCTCTCTCTCTCTCTCTCTCTCTCTCTCTCTCTCTCTCTCTCTCTCTCTCTCTCACGGCTTCGACAGCAGGGGCATAGTCGAAGTCGACGAGACGTGGCGACGCCGAGGGCCGAAGAAAATGTACGGGCCGCGGCGTTCACCAGACCAGTCTCAGACAGACGCAGGTGGCGGCAGGATCAGAGCAGGGACACACCAAACAACCAGCTGAGGGACAGGAGGGAGTGGCATAGCAATCCTGCACCATCGCATGGCCCTAGAGCTCCCTATAAAGTGATAAACGTTACCAGCTGTCTACGCTATTCCCTCCCACTCCTTCCATCTTTACCAATTTCAGCAGGCACAGCCAGCCCTCAGCAGAATCATAGAACCTCTAAAAGTCCCACGACAGCCCCCACAGCAGCACACAGCATCCCTCAGCAGCCCTCAGCAGCTCCAGCAGCACCCGTCTCCCTCGGCAGCACTGCCCGCCGGCCCACGGTGCCATAAATACCAGCGTACAGGCGCAGCGTCCGTCGTTACTGCACCATTACCGGCCGTGGTGGGACGCCGAGCGCCCACACAGGACGGTTGTGCGCCGTACCTACACGCGCCGCTTCTGCCGCCGTGCGCACGGCAAGCGCCGCATTTGCCGCCGTTTGCCGTGCGCGCCGCTGTAGGCGCCGTTCTCCAAAGGTGTCACAAACATGGCGGAGGCGCTGGCTATACGATAGGAATGGCGCACCTGAGGCAGGGGCGATGATTTTGACCCGGCGTAGGCTTTGTCTATTAGGATGGCGTGTCATAGGAATGTGCGCTAATCGGAAAGGCGATTCTGTTGCCCAATTACAAGTCAATGCTAGACTGCAGTACCATTACGGCGGCGGTTTACCTACCGCAGATGAATAAATGAGCTCGAGCATAATGGTGGAGCGGTCGCCGCCACTACAAGACGAAAACTATTTACTGCCGTCTTTACCTCGAATGACGTCACTCGTGGCGTAACGTGCGCCGATCAGGCCTCTCTATTTGTTTCCAAATGAAGCTGCTTAATAGCAGCCACGGCAGCGCTAATTGAAAGAAAGCCCGGCCGCGATTGGACATAAATCCGTGAGGAGCCAACGGTGCCTATAATTTGTGTCCGACACTTTTATATCAGGCCAATGAAGAAGAGAGCCGGCGGCGGTCCTACCGCGGTCCTATCGTGGTCCAACAGTGGTCCGGTGGCGGTCCAGCCGTGGTCCAGCGAAGGTCTTTTGGCGGTCCGGCAGAGGTCTCCCGATTTTCGGTCCGGCAGTAATGACGCCGGTCCGGAGGTGACTTAGTCAAACTTCAAGTGAAGCTCATTGCTGCCTTTTGGGAACGAAAAATACCATAGTGGCCCTAGGTATATCCGTTATTTGCTTGTAAGTGGAGAAATGCTAGTCGTGAATGTGATTTACACAACGTAGGAAAACTGCGATTTATACAGTTTGAATAAACAAATAAAATGCTTGCGGTGCGTATCAAAACGTTCTGTCGATGTCTGACTAATGGTGCGACACGCTTGGCACTTCCTGTTTCCAAAGAACACAACGAAATTAAGGGGGATTAGCCACGCCATTAAGTGGCTTGATCACACGACAATTTTCCGTCTGGCCGCGCTGGCTCTGTGTCAGACATTCTGCACGTGCCGTGAGGGGGATCAGAGGACACCGCCGGCCATCAGAGGCGCCCTGAGACACCCACCAGTGTCGGCCGGGCTGTGGTTTATGGATCGGCGCCGGTGGCGGCCGGCGCTTGCCGACCATTAGCCGGCCTAATTGATTAGTGCCAGACTTCAAAGGTACCGCACCGCTGCCACCACCGCCGCCGCTGCTGCTGCGATGCCGGGCTGTGTTGGTTTACCTGTCAGTCAGTCGCTGTCGGGTGTTTGCCAGCCTCTCGGTGTGAGTGTTCACTGTTCGGGGCCGCTGCTGATTCGGCTCACAGCGGATATGACGTCCGGTAGTCCTGGCCGCTGTTTATAGCGCCTTTATCGTCCTTACACTGTGTGTCATGAGTTTGAGCCATGTGCTATGCGTGTTTGCTGCTAGCTTAGCAGTTTAGCACCTATAAGTCGCAGTGAACGAACGTCAGGTGAGCGCCCAAAATATGCAATGCAAATGGAGGGTAAGGTGATGATGTCAGAGTCAAATATGACAAATATTTTAACCGCTTCTTTTGTGTACGTATAGATTAAGACGTTCCAGCCAATTATGAAGGAATGTCTCGGAAATAACCTCTCAGAGTAGCAGCCGGGACACGAGTCCGGTTGGCACACACATCTTCATTCATAATTCATCTGCCTGTTTGCCGATGTGAGCGGGTGTACCGTGGACCGTTATCTGCCGGTTCAAGAGTCCCCCCCCCTCCGCCGCCCGCCGCGCTGGCCGCCGGCACCGTCCCCTCGCCTTCTGTCATAACAGCCCAATATAGTTATTCATCCGAGGTGAATAGGTATGCGACAGCGGCGGCTGGTGGCCAGCATTCCCCGTTAGATTGGCGCGCGATGGCCGGTCCGCGCCGGGGAGTCTGTGTCCTCCGGGGGTCCTCACTCCTCTGTGTCCTCCGGGGGTCCTCTGTGTCCTGAGGCGGTCCTCTGTGTCCTGAGGCGCCGGTCTTTCTCTCCTCAGAGGAGTCCTACCGGCGCCCGGCGTGCTGTTCCCCGCCGCGCAGGGAGGAGGTGTCACCTCAGCTCGAATGGGAGGGGTAGAGGACCGCGGGTGACGGGAGGGGGTGGTGATCGGTCATCTCCGAATGATGTCTGTGTCTGCCGGTATCGGCCGCGCCGGCCGTGGGTGGCCTCTGGACGCGCAGCACAACACCGCCGCGTCATGATGGCACCACTTCTGGCCGGGATTGTGGCGGAGATGGCGGCGGCGACGCCCCGTCGAGATCGGCCCGCGCCGGCCACCATTTATACTGAGCTGCCACCGTTGCGCCGCCTCTGCCGCCTCTGCCGCCGACCCGAGCCGACCCGAGCCGACCCGAGCTGAGCTCAGTCTGGGTGGCTAATGGAGCTGTAAGGCGCAAATAAGCCGCCGGGGACGCCCCCACTGATAGCTCCCGGGGCCACACACATGGGCTTGGGACTCCGGGAGAAAAGACTGTCAGAGAGGGGGCAGCCTCTCAGAGGCGATGGTCGCGAAGTCTGCGTCTCTGGCTTCAATGTCGCAGACTCGCAAGAGATCCAAGACTTTCCGAGACGGCCATCACACCGCCGGCTGGTGGGACTGAGATCGGTTAGATACTGGCATACACTATACAGTCGAGACTCCGACAGTCTCGACTGGTGCCGACCCCTTACCGATACCGCTGGACATTGTTGGGACCAATGGAGGTGAATGGGAGTTCGGGCACTCAGACGATGAAAGGTGCCTTGGTAAGCAGCGAGGGCAGAGGTTTGAGTTCAATTACAGTACCAGCATGCAGACAAACGGGTAACCGCTAACGGAAGCGAGACATTGTGACAAATGAATGGGTGGGGGGGATGGGAATAAAAAACGGTATGAAAGGCCAATAACTGCTAGTCTGCCAGCACAAAATAGGCCATCAAGACGGCAGTTAGATGCAACCATTCATGTAGGTATTTCGAAGCACGCGTACTATTTTTGGAACAAGGAAGACCGTTAAAAAAACACATTTATTGCAACTTATAAAACGGTTCTCGAACCATCAGCAGAGGTATTTTGGAAAGTAAACAGTGCTTTCGGAAGGAGAGCCGATTATAGGGAAATAGAAGGAGGGAGAAATAGGTTCAGGAGCGGAGAGAGAGAGAGAGAGAGAGAGAGAGAGAGAGAGAGAGAGAGAGAGAGAGAGAGAGAGAGAGAGAGAGAGAGAGAGAGAGAGAGAGAGAGAGAGAGAGAGGGAGAGGGAAGAGGAAGAGAGAAACGGAAGACTTCCTCTTTATTTTATCACATTACAGTCATTCCGGGAACTAGGGCAAATGTGGGACACACTCGTATAACAGATTGTGCAGCTAAATCGCATCATTTTCATGTCATTAGTTTCTCCCCCGGCAGAGCTGTGTCAGCAGTCGACTCCCGTCCCCTGACCCTGTTGGCACATTGCCAGCACCGTCCCAGCCCCGGCAAAAATTGGCCAATCAAACGAAGATCCCGGGGGATGGCCGTTCTGCCATATTTCATGCATAATTTCCATTTGATCAGGTGGGTGATGGAGTGGCGCCGCCCGTTTATCAGCCGTGTAATCGGGCTCGTCCCGGCGGAGCTATTCGGAGCCGGCCGGCGCATCTGCGAGCATCATCTTGCCGGGGCACTGGGCGAGCCGAGCTATTACCATAGATATCGAGCCCAGTCAGCGCCGGCCCAGTTTATATTTCGGCAGATCAGTATCGGGATGGAACAGCGCATCGTCGCAGATGTTTGCAGAATTATCGCCAATTCAGCCAAATTGGACCCTGATGCGAATCGCGACAAATACAGCGCGTTGGAAGGTTCCAGATACATTTAGGTCTCCTATGCTAACACACTCATCTGGGGGCGAATATGGATAGGGATAGGCTACTCATTCGGGGAGTCGATTTGCTAAAACGTTCCACTTAATTGCTTGGGAGAATATACACATTAACCCGCCCTGCCTTTTAAGCGTATAACTAAATTACATTTGAGTTTGTGTGCCCAGTGACCCGACAAAAGCTCGGCAATCAGCATTGCACTAACCGTTGTCAAAATATTAAGCCAAGATAGGTACACAACTGCTTTACGTGGTTCGTTAGCGTGCCATCTTTTACCAAGGTCTGTTTCTTTTTCTTCTTAGGTACTTTTCAGTAAGCACCACTCGGCATAATTCTTACTTCTAGCCTGTGCATGCATTCTGCGCATGCGATGGAGATTATGTTAATTATACATATTTGCATCATTATTCAGCTGCGTCTGAGTGCTTAATCATAATTAATACATACTTTACGGTGCGTTCACTGGAGATTAACCGTGCGTTAATTCGAAGGTAGCCGTGCACCAATTTAAATTGGTGCACGCGCGTGCAGTGATGAATTTCTCCAGGTGTTGTCCATCTGAACTGCACAGTCACGTGACCCATTTGACCTTCGGATCCAATTCTGGTAGTCAATTCTGGCGCTTTTGTTACCATAGCGAAAAATATAACCCCGTGTTCAAAGTTTTGCTGACGACTAAGATTCTGCGTAATCTGGCCAATGACGTTCGAGAACCGCGGCCAAGCCCCGCTGATCTTGAACGTGATTGGTCGGACGGCGTTTAGAATCTTCGTCGTCCGGGAGACTGCGAACACGGGGTAAGCCAAGGGGTAAACAATCTGTGCGTGGAATGGGGAGTGGTGAATGTGTAAGGGCGATGATAGGCTGATTCGTCGATTTTTATTTATACTTTTATCCTTATTATACATTCTGATCATTTTGTTTATGTTCAGGAGTTTTCTCTGTTGATTTAACATCAAAAACTTTGTGTTTTACTGTTAATGCCAACTGCCAAGTGCCATGTTGATATTGAAATTGGGTTACAATTCCATATTCACCTGTTTTTCTATGGCCTGTTGTGCATCATATTATTGGTAATGTGAATATAGGTACTCCATACACTGCTATTTTTGGGTATATATTAATGTCTGACCTGATTTTACTTCACGTCTTCACTTCACCTTATATTTTCTTGCAGCAACAGTTATCACACCATTATTGTGCAAAAATAAGGGTGGTGTTTCACGACACTTGCCAGCCACTTTTGATTTCCATAGAGACATCAACAAGCCTATACCTCCAACAATACCAGAGGTTGACGCTAGCTCACAGATTGCGCTGGCAGCGCCAGCGCGCCCGTGAAACACAGCCAGGGGTTTCCTCTGTAACGTCATTGTTGTCTAGGTACTTGGGCCTTCATCAATTGTTAACAACTACAAAAATTGGAATTAAAAATGTCCAGGTATTGTGAGCATCAGCCGAACAGGGAAGTGAATTTGGCTACAGCCCATCTTGCAACGCCTCAGTGAAATTTAACGAGAAACTTAAATTGAGGGAGCAGCTACATAACTGAGGTAAAGCCCATCAATCCTTGTGGATTTACCTACATAACTGAGGTAAATCCACAAGGCACTTTGAGTTCAAACTATGAAGTGACTCCAAGCGAAATATAACAGAAATTGGGACTTTGTGGAGCTTAGAAATAATCTGCTTAGTGCTGGATGAATGTTTTCACTTAAAATAAACACCACCATATTTGAGTCATGAAAAAGTGTTTGGTAAGCATAAGCTTGTAGCATAAAAGATGTTTGTGAAATGTCACCAGATTTTAAAGTGTTAGTCTCTGCACATTGATTCTCAGATTGTTTGAATGATGAAGTCTCTGCACAGTCTCTGATTGACTGAATGAGCTCTGCAGTCACAATAATGAAGTTCATGGGAAGATATGATTTGTAATAAAAGAATAATATTTTGAGTTGATTTTACCTATTCTGTGAAGATCATAGCATGTTAACAGCATTCCAAACAGGGCATGTCAAAGGTTGGATGGATCTTGCGATTTCCTTGAAGTGTGACTGTTTACCATATGTTGTTTTTTATTCAAAGTTATTGTTAAAGTCAACCAACTTATGCAACATTGAGGATCATACTTGAGCTTTGGAAACAAGACATATTATGTAGTTATGCTGATCTTCTTTTCCAGTCTTTGATTATCACTTAATTTCATTCACTTTTGATGTAGTGAAATTCATGATCATTTTAATGACAAGCTACATTTGAAAGGGGAATATTTGTTTCTGGTCCCTAAAAAGCTGTTTCTGGCACCTAATTGCTGATCAGCCCCAAAATGCTTATTCGACCCTAATATCTGAATCTGGCACCTAATTGCTTCCACACAGCCTAAAGTTGCCAGATCGTCTAGTTGAACTCCGTATTTGCTGTTTGCTGATTCAGCACCAAAACCAAAACATCCAGCACCTATTTTAATCCACGTTTGCCTACCTAATTCGCGTAATCTTCCTGATTTTATGTATCCTAACAACATGAACGTTGCATTCGGTGATGTCAAGTGCCATTTTCGCCAGTGGAGATAATGATTAATGCCATTTCTAGCCAAAAGAGAATCACTGGCCAGCTATGGTGCAGCATAGCAAGACGCTCCTATACCAGCCCGCTATGTAGAGACTAGAGATTATTGCACCCTCAGCCATTTTAACGTGAGAAGTTTGGATCCGTCACTTCCAGCCAGGCTCTCAGGTCATAAACTTGAGTAAAGCAAAATGTCAACTCTGAACAGACACGCCACGCAACCGGCCCTCTTTTCAATATTATTAGCTTTCTGCAATCATCGTCTGACTCCATCTCGATCAAACGCAGCATCCGGTTTCTACAGGGGCGTTTGACTGACCGGCCACACAATAACCAAAAAAAAATCAAAGCTTCATGCACACATATGCCATACGTAAGAAACGGATGAAAAAGGCACAACCACGGCACAACTCTGCGCGGCAAACAACGGACAATGTCCCACGCAAGATCCCGCGTTTCTTCAGCGGCCTTGAACGGAATGAAAACATTACATTTCTTTTTTGGAGCTATTTGATGACGTCAAAAAATACAATACCCGTTTTAATGGTCAAAATCGAGACAATTACTCACAAAAATGTTTCCCTTTAAGCATTACAAATAAATACTTTTAAATATTTAAATGACATTATTTTTTTCAAACAAATTAATATTATTTGCTTACTTAAACGTCATATACAATGCTGAGATCACTACGGGGCTGTCTTAGAGTGTAGCTGCACTGGCAACCTTTAGGCTAGACTCCAGGGGTCATTATACCAGAACAACATGATTCTACCAGCCAGTAGTTCATTTTTCTACTAGATTGGTGCTACGCTCAGCATTTAGGTGCCAGATTCAGAAAAAAGAGTAAGGCGTACCGATGAATAGGTGCCAGAAACAGCTAATTAAGGTCATTTTCCATGATTGGTGCTGGTATCCACCAAATAGGTGCTGAGGACCAATTTTAGGGCGAGTCAGCTTTTAGGTGCCAGAAATAGCTTTTCTGGGACGCAATTAAATGGCGTCCCATTTGAAATGTATTGTTGCTCCCTTTTTTACCATGCATATTTTTGTGTCTTGTGACTGCAGGGGCGGCGCCACGGGTTTTCGATAGGGGGGGACGGGGACTGTAGCTGTCCGAAAATCCCAAAAGTAGATACTGATCGTGTATGCAAAAAAAAAAAAACGAGGCACGTAACGCCGCGAAACTTGGCAAAGCCCAAAACACATCGAATGGTGCATCCCGTTTCCAAACTTATCCTAGGACACCTAAGATCGATCACCTTTTCAAGCATCCTTGCCTCTAAATCAAAATTTGCAGTCTTGCCAACTCAAAGCTGGTTTCCTACAAGCTGCGAATTGCTTAGGGATACTGGCCGCGTGGCCGAGTGAACTGGGTGTCCGGCTGGAAATCCGGAGGCGGGAAGTTCGCGACCGGTCGGTCAGTGTCGAGTAGCAGTGCCAACTATTCTTACGTTTCGTACTTTCAAATTTTCGATCTTACGTCTGGTCAGCTTCATGGCTTCACCCCCATATAGTCATGGAGGAAAAGTGGGAATGTCTTCTGCTCTGACAAGTGCGCCAAAACTGCAATATACTTTCAGAATCATGACATCACCACCTGATCCATATGCAACGGGCAGGGTGCAGCTAATGGCTAGCCGTCAGTGGTCATGTCATTGGTGGTCACTCAAAAGGTCATGCTAGGTCATGGAAGGTCACCAGCCGTTATTTGATCACACTTTCTTATGGATTTTACTTACCAAGAGCTTCGCGGGAAAAACGAGCGCATGCCGCATGCACCGTTGAAAAAAAAATTGAGTGAAAGGGTCTCAGGTCCGGCGGCCTCTGCAGGTGAAATGCCCCAGGGTAGGATTCCGGTCCTTGTTGATTAACTTCGTCAAAAATGGCAGTAGAGCTGTGATGTCGGCACCATTGTGTTCGTCATGATCGAGCTGGCACGACCTGCATCGTTCTCATATTCACCCTCCAATCGTAACAACACAGCATGGGGATTGGCAAATGGCGGGGCACCCCCTTTGGGAGGTAATGAAGGTCTCTGGAAACCTCATCCCTCATCTCTTTAGACTTTAGCATTAGTGGCTCTCCTTATGGAACAGGTTTCTTGACTGGTCTGTTTCACCCCAGAATTCAAAGACTAGTCAAGGTAAAACCGAGCGTACCACAGTGAGCACAATTTGATAAGCTGGTGTATCTCAGTTTCCATGTAGAACCTTTCACGTATCACGTACCTAAAACACTTTCGTGCACTCATGCAAAAGCAACTGCCATGTTTCAACAGCTGGTAATGGCATTTTCACAGCCGCTGACGTAAGAAGGGGAGGGGGCTCGATTAGACCCCCAGCCGTTCGGCCGCCGACCGAACTTAGTTTTGCAGAAAAAAAAACGAGTGCTATCGAACCCCTTGACGAGAGGGAGCCGATGCTACCCAATTATAAGGTCTTGGGCTACTGCGTGCTTTTTTGGTCCTGCCTATGATCTATCCGAACACTTCTCCCCACAAGTGCTGGGGTTAAATGGCATAGATTTGAAATGGTTCCTGTGGTAGAACTGCCATGCTTGAATTTGACTAATTAGGAATGGAAAATATCCATATAGTAACGGAAATCTATGGAATTTCAGTTAACTTGGTTTTGTCGGCAATGGGGTCTGGCAGTGGGGTGGGGAGGTAATAACCCTGCCTGGCGCCCCAAAAAAAGGGGGGCACGATCCCCGAGGCCCTGCCGATCACCTTATAGGCATCACAGCTCCACACCTTTTGCAGATGGCCAGGACCCCCTGCGATACATCCCAACAGCAATCTTTATTCAGAACCTGCCTTGATTAACCAACGATGCATTAAATGCGACGGATAACTTTACAATGCATTATTATCAACTATTGAACGGGCCTCGCCGATAGGGGGGTACTGTACCCCCCTAACTTTCGATAGCGGGGGACCTGTCCCCCCCGTCCCCCCCGGTGGCGCCGCCCATGCTTGTGAGGTCTCATATCAATATAGCAATAACAAGAGCAGTAACATGCATAGTTTGCTTGTGTTGTCATAACTTTGTACAATATTTCCAGCTTTATAATATGCAGTTACCTCACATTGGGCATCACACATATATTTTTTCCTGCAGGAGGAAAGACACAGAGCCAACTAGTGACTCATGTTTGTGCTCCTATCACTTCACCCCTGGGGAATCAGTGCCTACACCCCTTGAGTATAATGGTCATCGAGGGGTGCTGTCCTGACATGTTCACTTTCTGTTGAGAAGGTTAGAACAAATACCATGTGTGTCATTTAGTTGCATATATAATACCTTCAATCTTCATGTTAAGTCTGCATTAAGTCTAAAGTCTGTAGCCACCCTTAATCCTAGGTTGTTGTGACCTTAATCTAGCCTGGGTGAATATCTTGCTGTACTTAAAGCACAGACTGCGCTACGCCCCGGCACGGCGGCCGGGGCGCCTCCCCTGGAAGAAAACGGCATCGGGGAGAGGGGACGGACGGCGAGGAGCCGGGGAAGGAGCGCGGCACCGTCACCCCACAAGCCGCCCGCAGCACCGCCGTTATTCTTGTGCCTCTTGGGCGCCGCCGACGCCCTGCGGTTGGGGAGCGCATCCCAGACGGGCGGGAGCCGGGAGGGCCGCCTGCGCCACCCGGCCGGCGAAGCAGCAGCCCGGCCAGGCGCGGCGGGCGGCTGGGTAGCGGCCGGACTGAGACGAGTCCCGAGTCGCTCCATGTCTGTCCCTTGCGAAACTAGTACCGCCGCCGCCCAGCCTTGATGGGTCACTACGAGGAAAAGGCGAGCCCGCTCCCAGTACCTGGCGTGGAGCTCCCGCGCGGGTACAGTCGTGTACAGGTTGATGGTCCCCTACTCTTTATCCACCGGGTTCCTATGGCTCAGCATTGGCAGCAGCCGCCTGGTACCGGTAGGCTGTGCCGCATGACCCGAGAGTGAAGCGGCACAGTCTACCCACGCCATTTGACATCGGCTCGGGTCGCCGGGTGGAGCGCTTTGTAGACTGTCGCGTCAGACCAGCGCGGGGGGAGGGGCTCGTCTCGGTGGTTGGCGTGGGCTGGCGAGTGGTGTGGGGCGTGTTGGTGGACCATGGGGGCTGGGCGGGTGTGTGTGGTCACTTGCTGCATTGCACATTTTGCGTCGCTTAACAATTGCATTCCTGTTTTTACTAAGCACAATGCACGGAAGATCCAGCGAATATAATTTACTTGTGCATTGTGCAAAACGTGATTTGGCACGGTATCGAGGCAACCATAGGTCTTGTGCCACATATATGCATGATATTTGGGCAACGCTTATGAAAATGGTAGATTGATCGGATTGATACTGGATGTCAATTCGTATGCTAAATGTCGACATGTATTAAATGAACGAATGAATGAATCAATTAATCAATCGACGATCGACATGTAGATATAAAACCGTATAAATGGCTCGCAACCACTTAAATCAAACCAGATCCTAACTCGGAAAAGTAGCCGGAGCCCCGATGAGGCTCGAACCGGGACTCCACGTTGAAAGTTCTGCCAATGATCCATCATCATTCCACCAAGCTAGAGCGACCGGCACCCGAAACCACAAAAACATTCATTGACTTTGCTGCCGACCTCCCGGCCCCGCCGCCCGCCCGGCCAGACTTTGCCCCGGCCGTGGCCACCATCCGGTGTAGCTCAGCGTAGGTGTGCTAGACTGTCAAACTGACCGGTAGTGAGAGGCCCGGTTCGAGACGCTTCGCGTGCTGGATGTTTATTTCTGTGTCCGAGGCTATGCGATTAGTCCACTTTTCAGAAAGATTATTTGGTGACAGGTCTGTTTTCTTTCTTTGCTGCAATTCATGAGGAGACCGTATGGACCCTTACCTGTCCTTCCGCACCCCACTTGGGAGATGGGTGTTTGAACCCCCCTGGGTTTTGTGAATATCTCTAAAGAGATTTTTTGGAGGGTGGATTACGATCGGTTCTACGCGACAAGTGACCACTCACACCCAGCCCCAGGTCCGCTCACTCCCTCCCCACATCACTCCCGCCCCACACCACACTCCAGCCCGCCTCATCCACCGAGCCGAGCCAAATAGACAGGCCTGACCCTTCCCCCCCCCTCCCCCAGCCGGTGTAACACAGCGTCCGGTCAAATCGCTCTACCAGGCGACCCGAGCCGGTGTCATACAGTGTGGGTAGGCTGTGCCGCTTCACTCTCGGGTCATGCGGCACAGCCTACCGGTGCCAGGCGGCTGCTGCCAATGCTGAGCCATAGGAACCCGGTGGATAAAGAGTAGGGGACCATCAACCTGTACACGACTGTACGCCGCCTCACCGATGGCCCCTGGTCTTCTCTCTCTCTCTCTCTCTCTCTCTCTCTCTCTCTCTCTCTCTCTCTCTCTCTCTCTCTCTCTCTCTCTCTCTCTCTCTCTCTCTCTCTCTCTCTCTCTCTCTCTCTCTCTCTCTCCGTCTCCGTCTCCGTCTCCGTCTCCGTCTCCGTCTCCGTCTCCGTCTCCGTCTCCGTCTCCGTCTCCGTCTCCGTCTCCGTCTCCGTCTCCGTCTCCGTCTCCGTCTCCGTCTCCGTCCCCGTCCCCGTCCCCGTCCCCGTCCCCGTCCCCGTCCCCCCCCTCTCTCTCTCTCTCTCTCTCTCTCTCTCTCTCTCTCTCTCTCTCTCTCTCTCTCTCTCTCCGACGCCAAAACCGGCTCACAGCGGCGTTCATGTCGGCCGGGGCGAAATGATTTGATGAATTATTTCATAAAGGCATTAACAGTGACAAAAGACAAAAGTTCAACAAATTCTACGCATGAATCATCCAGTAGGTACTGGCTTCGAGAACAGTTAAAATGAAGATGCACAAGAAATCGTAATTTCCCAATGACATGACATGGCTGTCGCAATGCTTAGCCGCAATCACCTCTTTTTGTAGTTTAAATGGTAAGTAGTTTTTGAAATTATCCGATAAAAATCTAAAATTGATACCATATGAAAGACCAATCAATTCTACACATGAATCAGGGTGTATCTTTGAGAAAAACTTGAAAGTTTAGGTGTGATAAGAAAAACAAATAAAAATGAACCATTTCCCCATAGACTTTACATTGGCTCCAAAATCGCATGGATCCAGAATTTCTGGAAGTGCCCTCGCCACAACTGCACGTGCGCTGCGCTCGAAAATGATCACGTGACCAAATCCAGATGAGATCACCGTATTTATAGTCACCGTGAATTTCTCGACTGAAGTTTTTCGGAAGGGTCATTGACTTTATTCTAATAATTCCCATAAAAGGCTTCTTTATTGTCATGGACTAAGCTTGATTTTAATTTAAATTCGCACCGTTAAGCATGTATTAATTAGTTTAACACATGGTTTCCGTGCATAAATGGTTTTAACGCACTTGTGGATGGAATGGAGCACTTGTGCGTTAATGCACTCGTTTCACTCGTGCATTAACACACTCGTGCTCCAATCCATCCACGTCGTGCGTTAAAACCATTTACACACGGGAAACCATGTGTTAATATATAACACATCTTTCGGCAAAGTGGATCGACGCCTGAACGCTGATGCAGCGATCGCGCTCCACACTTAACATTTCTGGCCATAGATGGCGCTAGTGAGGAACGCCTGAAGGTAGGCTGCACCGCATGGCCCGTGAGCTGGGACTGGGGGCGGAGTGGCGCAGCTAGATAACGAACGGAGTTTTTCCGCGCCTTCTAACCCTGTCGAAAATCAGCAAGGAAAATAATCAAGGTCCTTCTTCTGTTATGGGTGATAAAGGTTCCTATGCTTATACATAAGAAATGTGTAAGGACATCAAATGTGCCTACCATTCTTTGCTGGTCGGCTTTTAACAAACGGCTATGTCTCCCAAGTCTCTTGCATTCACAGCCTTAATCATCCATGTGGATCTACCGGGACGCGAACGGCAATCGATCAAAGTTGTGACGTCGGCCACCCAGTTTTGAGTGGCGTGGCACGTCTCTGATAATACCGTCGCGTCCTCCTCGGTCCAGTCTCTGTGGTGATAGTCGGGTTCCTGAAGCGGGGACTGACAGTCCGGGGAGCGAGGGGGTTCGCAGGGGAGCGTGGGGCTCGCTCACAGCGTGGGGAGCGGTGGGTTGGTACGTTTTGGTCTGCTCCGGAGCGTCTATTGACGGCGGTACTGACCACAGGGAGATTATGGGACCACGCGGCGGCGGTGGAACTTTCATCAGTAGCGTTAAATCCTATGTAATCGGGAACTGTCTACAAACGTCGCTATACACAGGGGGCGGGACACGACTCGTCCCCTCCCCTTCGGTACCACCCTTTCTCTTTGAGGTGCCGTGAGCACCATATCCAGCCACTTGTTGGTAAGTTCTGCACTGTCTGAAATATTACAAAACTATCTAAACTCCCTCAAGGGAAACATGGAGAAAAAAAAAACATTGAAGCATTCTCAGCAATAACATTAGTTTCCGTGTGTTCCACATGAACAATGAGCATCATGTACCTCATGTCTATTGCTATCACAATCATAAGTAGGAATCTTCTCTACTTTATTCAGGTGACAGGCATGTCACTCTCGTGCTCCCGCTTGTCACCGATCGTTCACATGTTTACTTTGCTCCCGTAATAGGTCGGAAATTAGCCGTTTCCGGGCCGGCGTATCTGCCATCAGTGTCGTGAGACACGCTCCCGCCACGCTGAGACGCGCTGTCGGTCAGCCCTGTCTGTGTCTGTGATACCCCAGAGCGCGGCGCGCGCGGCGGCGGAACCACCAAAGGCCCATAATCCGCCTGTGGACGGCGCCGCCGCGCACTGACCCAGCGCGGAGCGGCCGCCGCCGGCCGCCGCCGCCGGCCCGCCCTCCACCGTGTGAGCTGCCCGCGGCCGGCGCGCTGGGCGGCTGGCACACGTCACGGGTGTGATGGATGGTCGGCCAACGCGGCGACACCGGCGTATTGTTCAATTAGCCGCGCCGCGCCGGACCGGTGACTGACAGGTGGAGTCCGGCGCCGGGTCGGCCGGGCCGCCCGCCCACCCGTCCGGCCCGCGCCGGCCGATCTGAGGAAGGGAGGGGCCGCGCGACCGGCCGGGGTCACTGTCACTGATATGTGTTCATTGTCACACTGAGGCGATCCATCTGGCGATGACACTGGAATGTAGATTCTCGTCGTCTTGTGTCAGCCCAATCAGGGTCTAACAGCAGCCGTCATTGAACAGGCAGCCCTCATAGAGAGCAGCAGCCCTCGGAGAAAGAACAGCCGGCGGAGATAGACCAATATCTTCAGTGCCTCGAGACAAGGACAGGCATCATCCCTTTGGAAGAACTCCGGGACAGAGGTCAGCCACTGGGCAAATATCAGCTCACGAGACGGGTAGCAGCTTCCGGGACAGACGTCTTCGTTCACACTGCACAATTTAACCCAAGGCTGGCGAGTAAACCGGTGTTTTACGGGTACCCCTATCCGCAACCATTTTTAACCACCCTCCCAGGAGGCAGGAGTAGTGCTAGGTCCCATTGCGGTGTAGTCGTACTTGCTCTGAGCGGATATAACCGCTGTCAGCGAACAAGTCCGCTGAGAGCAGGGACGACTACACTGCAATGGGACCTTACTGTACTCCTGGGAGGGTGGTTAAAAATGGTTGCGGATAGGGGTACCCGCAAAACACCGGTTTACTCGCGGGCCTTGGGTTAAATTGTTTTCAGTGCACAAAAGATATTGGGCTTGAGGTAAATAACTAGCTCTGCTCAAGACATCAGCTCACCAAACGTCAGCAAGCGAAAAGACAGCATCCCCAGGACAGACAGACGTAAACTTGACGGTAAAAGCTATGCTGAAGGCAGCTCAACTGGAACGAGAGCAGCGAACGCTGCTTGTTCGAGCGAATGCTGTCCAGACCTATTCTAATATTTTACTTATTACCGAAATCAGCCGAAATCACGGCATTTGCAAGGTAGAAATTGCCATTTTTTGGTCCTGAGGGGAGCAAGACTGGACTGCAACTTATCACAAGATTACCTCAAGGTTGGATCGAAGGCGGATGTTGATGCTTGATATTTCGTATCGTAATATCGCCGCTTTCTTTTCACGTTTTAGGCAAACACGTCGCGGTGGCTAAGCGAGAAACTAGGGTGTGATAAGCTCATAAGTCTACGAAATTCCATCAGCAAATTATTGGTCATATGCACACACGAGTGATCAAGCAGCCGGCGAGGTGGCGAGGCAATGGCGCGACTAACCATGTGTTAAGTGACTCAGGAGCCTCGATAAGAGTCTGGTTAATAGCCCAATCAGCCGGTGGCGGTATTTCTACCGTTTGTGTAAGACTCGCCGGCATTCCACAGTCCAATTACCACTCTGTGTCAAACCGATCGGAGCGGCGCGCACATGAAAACACTGGCAGTGGGCCACTGTTTGTGCTGGGCGCTAATGTTCGCGCTGCGCCGTGGGATACGGACAAATAATTGTCGCCGCCTCGCCACCTTCGAGAAGCGTGATGTGTGTAACTGCGTGTGTCGCAACTGGAGATTTCGTTACGTTGCTCGTGAACAGAAGTTGCATGGTGATTGTGGCCCTAGAATAGCATTATTTAAGGTGTAGTTTTGAGCCTTGGGGGTTTGTTATAATGGTGGTTACGATGTATAAACCTCTACTTAGCATTATAATCTTATCCTTGCTCACATTTACTGAGAGATAGAGGCATTAGTGAACACTCATTACTTTTCCTTAGATAAACACCATTTAAATTTAAGCAGTTACCGTCTATTGTAAGATTTAGGCAATAGACATGCATATGCAATCTTCAATATTTCAATAAAACGTAACTTATTTGCTAGTCACTCGTCAAAGCCCTCTTACAGTATTTCCATGCTGCTCTCTTTCACCTGACTTTCAGCACTGTGTTATGAGCTGCCTGTGACATCCAGATCGCCCCTCTCTCTCACTCTATCCAGCCTCCAGGCGCTCTGTCCTCTGCCATTACCGTGATACGACCACTGTATCGAGTCTGTATCGCGGGAATCGTCTCCGCTCGACACGCTGTGATACCATCTGTGAACGGCCGGACTGGCCGCGATGACAACCATTATGGCCGCTTAATGACCTCTTATTATTCACTAATGCATTCGGGCCATGTTGTGATTGGCGTGTTTATTCAGTCGTTTCCAAATGTGACCGGTCGGAGATGGTAGAGAGTGGCAGAGTGGAGTCCGAAGCGAGCGACAGTCGGGCCGCGCGGGCCCAGGCCCGCTCTCCGTATCTTTTCGACTCTCTGATTCTCTCACAGTATTTGACCTGGCCACTACCAGAGTGGTGGACAAGCTCTCAGGTGACTGACAAAGACTAACATAAGTTTAGGGCAGAATACTCAAAAGAACCAATGCATATGGATCAAGAAATGATAATTCGTGGTGGGTTCAATGGTCATTTTGCTATGCGGCTGCAAACGGGCGAATGGCTAGGAATATGTATTGGAATGAATAGAAAAGTAATATCTTTTGGTAACCGACGTTGACAAACCCTCTTGCCCTCTGGTATTTGTTCCTTTGCTCTAATGCCGTGTCCAGTAGTCGTGTGTTTGTTCCTAAGCTCTGCCGCCGAGTCCAGTCTGCTCCTTTGCTCTGCTGCCGTGTCGCCCAGTAGCCGTGTGTTTGTTCCTAAGCTCTGCCCTGCTACCGTTTCCAGTTGTTGTCGTGTATTTGTTCCTTTGCTCTGCTGCCGTATCGTCCAGTAGTCGTGTGTTTGTCCCCGCGCTGTGTCTCGGTCATGCTCTGATTGGTAGCTGCCTTTTCAGGCATTAGGAGATGTTAACGAGAGCTGGCCCAATCGCCGGCGATTTACAGCCCCTGGCAGCGGCCGCCGCAGCCAGCCGTGTATAAGGACAGGGGCAGCGCCGCGGGAGCGGCCACATTTTACCATGATGATATAATTGGAGCGCTGATTCGGCCCGATTAATTCGGTCGCCAGCCGAACGCACGTTTTTGTGTCGGTAGCTGATTTAGTGGGGTGTTAAGTCGACGGGGAGAGGAGGGAGGGACAGCCGGGCGCGTGGTGGCTCGCTGTAGCCACGGAGTCGACCCTGATCTGGCCACCCGAGGCCGGCCGACCGGGTCGGGCGCAGCGATGATTCAGTTTATGGTTTAGCGACGAATCCATCACCGGCGGCCCGATGACACAGTGTGACGGTATCTGGGGACTGTGGGAGAATTACACCACCGGCGCGCTTCCCTCCTCCCCCCTGCTACCTGCCGCTCTGTGTGCCGCTCTGTATGTGCTGAGGTGGTCGTGTGCTCACCTGTCGCTCACATTGAGCGGTGTCGGCAGTCGGCCCGATCATATCACGGTAGGTGAACGGTGACGGCCAAACAGAGCAATTACCATCGACCGTATTACCGGACTGCGCCACCGGACGCACGATGTTCCTCGCCCGTCCGGTGGCTCTGTCATCGGCTCCCCGTGGTGCATGAGACCATCAGCACCAGAAGCCAGCACCTACCAGCAAAAGAAACACAATGCATCTCTCATCACTTCTCTCCACTTTGATCTTTCCACGTCGCATATATCTTTGTCATATCTTTTACACCTTCAGATTTCACTTGGTTCTGCTCATATCATTTTTCACTTGCTCTGCATACCATTTTCCCGAGTCCCGATCTCTCTACTGCGTCGAATATTTAACCCTCGCCCTGGCAGGGGGGTCGATGCACCCCCCTAAGGTTTTTCGAAGATAGCGTAAAAACCTTACTCTTTTCTAGTCCTATCCCTCTGTCTTGTTCCTATCCTGCCGTCAGTAGGTCTCTCTCTCTCTCTCTCTCTCTCTCTCTCTCTCTCTCTCTCTCTCTCTCTCTCTCTCTCTCTCTCTCTCTCTCTCTCTCTCTCTCTCTCTCTCTCTCTCTCTCTCTCTCTGCTCTGCTCTCTTTCTTTCTTTCTTTCTTTCTTTCTTTCTTTCTTTCTTTCTTTCTTTCTTTCTTTCTTTCTTTCTTTCTTTCTTTCTTTCTTTCTTTCTTTCTTTCTTTCTTTCTTTCTTTCTTTCTTTCTTTCTTTCTTTCTTTCTTTCTTTCTTTCTTTCTTTCTCTCTTTCTTTCTTTCTTTCTTTCTTTCTTTCTTTCTTTCTTTCTTTCTTTCTTTCTTTCTTTCTTTCTTTCTTTCTTTCTTTCTTTCTTTCTTTCTTTCTTTCTTTCTTTCTTTCTTTCTTTCTTTCTTTCTTTCTTTCTTTCTCTCTGCCCATCCTCGTCATCTCTTCTCCTTCTCCGACTCCGTCGGCGGCTCGGCGCCACCTGCCACTCGCGAGGCCCCGGATCATGACTAATGGTGAGACCGCGTGTCCGGCGCGTGGCCCCCGTCCCATCGCGCCAGCCATCGACCATGTTCACCTGTAATGAAGCCACCTATCGCGTGCCTGGCCAGGACCAGTTCAGACGGGGACCACATGATGAGGGCGGGTGTAGAAATATGGCGAGACGTCACTGAGTGGACGGGTGTCGTGGGCTTAGATGTAAAGCTGCGCGTGTTTTCGGGTTACGAAAGGCTGATAACGCATTGTTATGGAAAAGACGGATACAATTCTCGACAAGTTACAACAAAAAGTTTATTTTACTTCCAAGAAGCCTAGCTACGCGATGAATACTAACTTCAAGTCGAATGGTCTTCTTTCTCCGGTAATTTGGTCGCTGACTTCGTGCAATTTTCATGGGAGAAAAATAATTCATTGACACCAAAGTGTGAGGAAATCGACGCATGATTTCGGGCCAATTGTTTTACTTTGTGCTGACTTGTGCAATGTGCATATGGTGGCAAAATGCATCATTCTAACCTTATCACCTTTCAAATGCAGCATCTCCTTTCAACTTTCAGGCTTTCCCACGGAAGTCACGTAAAACAAACGTAAACTGAAATAATTTATCCCAATTCCCAGCAAGAATCGGAAAATTTGAATTTATGAGACATACAGCGTGACTAATCCCACGTAGCCGATGACCTCCTGCCCATTGACCTGCGACTTATGCGATCCAGTGACCTGGGAACCCTCTGAGATCTCCGTGCTCTGTGGCACAAGGATCTGTCGGCATAGGGACCCACGGCTGTCGTCTCTATACCATCATACCACGCCCGTCACATTAACATAATTAATAGCGACATTAGTAATATTCTGGTAAAGTGTGGGCAGATTGATAGCCGCACGCTAATCGTCTGTAGACGGCTGTTTGTTTCCTCTGCTCCGTGAGTGGCTGTGACTGCAGGTTTGGACCAGTCCTCCGGCACAGATCCGAGGTGGACTGGGTGACGATTAGGATAAACATATGGGTAGGATGGCCAACCGTCTATAGTTTTGATTTAATATCAGAGATTACTCAGGCATGTCCCATGCTTAGGAAATGGCAAGAACAAGAGTATTAGATCGATTATGGCAGATCGAATCATTACCTACCTAGAAACACGGTGTGATTGAACACTAAACGGACAAACCGCTGGTGACGAATTGGCTTCCTACGAGAAGTTGACTGTTCGCTGTGGCAGCGAGGGTTCGCCCGGTGTTGATGACGTGCCATGTCACCCTTGATCGCCGATCTCCTTCGCATACGACACGCGTCAGCCCGGCAGTGCGTCTGTCCGTTCAACACCGTCGCTGGGTGGTCAGTCAGGTCTGAGACGATCCACCCACCCCCGCCCCCGCCCGGTCCACGCACGCACGCCGGAAGACCAGGGTGGCCAGGGACCCTGTCATAAGTTATAGGGGAGACCCGGGAGGTATGGGCCGGTTTTGTGAAAAGGCAATTTTCTTCCAGTGGGCAGTGGCTAGACCCCGGTTTTCACTCTGTGCACGTGAAATTGCCTTTCGCCTGCAAAGTGTGCCTGATATTAGGCATCTGGGATCAACTATTTTGTCTCGAGGTAACTTTCAATAAATAATGTGCTTTTTCGATCCATCAAAATACACCGGGAGGTATGGGCCATGGCCCGGGAGGTATGGGCCGGTGTCATGTTTCACATTACATTCGTTTCTCGACAATGAGAACAATACTCGTAGCTGGTATCTACCTTGATCTCTCTTAGAGCCCAGGAGCCGCATAAGCGGCCAACAGCTTACTTCAACAGCTTCAACAGCTTACTTCAACACTTGGGCGCATATGCATTTTAGTAAACTCAATCATGCACCATGAAATAAAGAATAATATTTGTTTCTGTTTGAATGAAATTTGAAGTTAAATCTTTAACTTTGCGAGACAAAAATAAAATTATTGAAGATGACACTCAATGAAAGCATCTTTATATTGATTTAGGATCAACGGGGATGGTGGCCCAAACCTCCCGGTTAGGACGCCATAATGTGCGTTGCATCTCAGCTCATAATCTTGCAAGAAAGCTTCAAATTGTCTATCCAGTCTTAATTTGCATGCTTTAAACTTAATGTTAGCATTGGTCTGACATCTTAAGACGAGCCTGGTTCAAATTTATCACGAATTTTCTGCATGTACAGTATTTTACTCGAAGAGGGCAAAAACGCTTTATCACCGCTCATTGCCAAAGAAGACTGAGGAAGATTTTGAAAATCACATGGGTTGTATAACAGAATGGCTACTACCATTTTACGCGGCCAAATGTGTAAAAATACGCAACACTTCTTCAAAACTGCGATGGCCCATACCTCCAGGGGGCCCATACCTCCCGGGTCTCCCCTATCGATCGATCGTTGGCACGCTGATGGGCTAAAAGCCATCCCCGTAAAGGACCAGCACGGCCACCCGCCTGGGTGTCTGTGTTGTCGTTCATTGAGAGGCAGAGACTGTAAGGCAGTGGCGGATCCGGGGGGGGGGGGCAATATGGGCATTTGCCCCCCCCCCCCAAACGGCATAATTTTAACACTACGCCTATGGACGATGCATGGAAAGAATCGATAAATTATTATGGTTTGCCCCCCCAAAAAAAACTCTGAGCTGGATCCGCCTCTACTGTAAGGTGTTCTTTGGAAGGAGGAAGAGACTGGAAGGTGTCGTTCATTGAAAGATAGAGGCGGGAAGGGTGTTGTTTAGGAGTAAGGCATAAGATGGGAGATTTCGTTCGGGGGCTAGGTAGGGAGCGAGCGGACGTCAGAGAGGCTACGTTAGCTTAGTCATTCGATGTAGAATGTCCGGGTAACGATCAGAGGCACACATAATAATGCTTGAGTTAACCCTCGCCCTGGCAGGGCATTTTTCATAACACGGCCTGGCAGGGGGGGGGGGTCGATGCGACCCCCCCCTCGCGATTGGCTCCTATGGCACCTAGAAACACCAAATTTAGTAGGTAGGTGGACCCCCTGGAGTTCTCGCCCCTGTGCAAATTTGGTTGCTCTAGGTCAATATTTAGGGGGGTTTTGGGGGGTATAAATGTAAAAATTTCGCTAAAAACATGTCAAAAGTTTTTCGCTTATAACTTTTGATCTATTTAAGATAGAGCAAAAAGAAAAGCACCAGTGAACTCAGCACGTCAAGGCGCGTCGAATGGTATACTTTTTAGCTTGCTTAAGTGTACTTTAAGTTTTTCTTAAATTTTAAGTGAACTTTAATCTATTAATTAAGTTTAACTTAACCAAATTGCATCATATCGCATATTGTTCGATTCGGCTGATCACAAGGAACACAATGACACCTTTTTTAAAGCTCTAGCTTCATTATGTGCCAAGTTATTGGCAAAAACGTCATTTGACCTCGGTTGACCTCATTTGACCTGACCCATGGATAAGTACACCAAACAAAGAAGCACCAAGTGACCTGCTGTTAAGTACTGTGGTTTCAAAGCACAAAAGTGATAGAACGAAGCGGATATCTCCAGTATTTTCGGAATTTAGTATTTTCCCATAGGCTTAACATTATGACGTAATGACCTCTAACTGACCTCAGGTCAGTGACCTCAAAAAACCCGAACTATATGTTATACAACTCGGTGAACTTAGCACACCCTGAAATTTTGAAGGAAATCAGTCAAAAACTGTGAGTTGGACAGGTGCAAACAGAAAATTGAAATTTGACCATGACCTTGTACCGGTTTTTCTGACCTGGTGACCTGACCTAAGGTCACCCGGACCTGAAATTTTCAGGTCATATGTAAAAAGGTTGCCCCATAGGCTGTGCCAAATTTGGCGGCGCTGCGCGCCGCCGTTTCTACGCTATCTTCGAAAAACCTTAGGGGGGGGTCGCATCGACCCCCCCCCCTGCCAGGGCGAGGGTTAAGTTAGTCACATCAATCAGTAGTCATAAATACCAGCTTCCTCTCTGAGAGTGCACCTAATTATGTGTTTATTTACCATGCACCGAATGAATGTCGCTCCGGTGCAGTTTCCGCCTGGTCCATTTAGCACAGAACAGTCTCGGCATCCCAGCCCTGCTGCTCTGGTGTGATCGTCGTGTTATTGTTGGCCTCCAGTGCACACTGCACAGTCCATGAGCGGCTCCTGACTTCTGGCTGGCAGCCTGGCTGCTGGCTATGCTGCTGTGACACGGACCATGAACGATGGAATTGACATCTCATTTGCAGGGTGATTGGTGGAGAATCATGTTCACAGCGATGATTGCTGGATTATGTTGCTGTCACGAGTTTAATTGGGTCACGAAGGTCGAGTTGACAGCATAAGATGCTGGACTCTGTAACAGGAGGGGGTCTGTTTATACAGTGTAATAGGACAGTGCCTTCTCCTAGCATTATTTATTTGATTTACCGTTAGTGGACACGACAGGAAGCCATGCTCCATGCCCTAATGGCGCTAACACAGCTTTGCCATTGTCTTATTAACTCACTTGTGTGCTTGTAGCATGCGTCAGGCTCGCGCACATGTACTGGTCACGAGTAGGTATTACTACCTAATTCGACGGAGAAGCCATCATCAGCATAATCTAATTTAAGTTAAAAAAATGTGTGGAATTTAGCGCAGTGGAAAAGTCTCCCGGCTTCGAGTTTACCAAAAGATGCTAGAACTTCTAAACTATAACGTACCTTAGATTGTTTTTTGCCATAACCGAGCGCAGCTTCTAGGCTGTAACTCGCGAGGCTGTGTCTTCCAGGCCGTCCCTCTCAACCACGCTATTCCTCCATCTAAATTCCAAGTTGTGAGCAAAAGCACCGATAAATAGAAGCCTTATGCGCTCCTAATTCCTCCCCAAAAACAGTGCTGAACATCCCGAGCCATACCATCGGATTGTTAGGACTAATTACTGAACCCAAACCTCAACGCACGCTCTGTTAGCTTCTGAACGCCCCTCTATCTCTCGTCTTTTTTTCTGGTGACCGCTGCGTTCGGACATTCCGTGGTATAAATTCCGGTCCTCGGTCCTCTCCTCTCCCTACATCGGAGAACCATCCTCTCCCAGTCGGCGCCTCAGGCCGGCCGGGCGGTGTCGGCCGATCGACCGCTCACGTCTGGCCGACAATAGGGCCTCTGTGCGGCCGTGCTGCGCACAGGACGGTCATTCCGGGCGGCTCGGTATGCCACGTCGGGCATACCGAGCCGCCCGGCCTCCTCTGCCCGGCCGCCCGGCCGCAGCCTCCTCTGGGCACACACGCAGCTGCCGACAGCAGAGATTTAACTCGATTATAGCCAGATGCCATTCCGAACGGTAGTAAACCACGGAATGTGGCAATCGCTGCTGCTGAGTGGCTCTGAACACCGCTGAACGTCATACCACCGGCGGTACTGAGCTCTGCTGGACGAGAGGAGCATCGGCACTGCCTTGGGCTCTTCTGATAGCTACTGTTTTGTTCTTATTTGGATGCTGAGTTCAGAGGAGGCCACTGCGCAGTCAGCACCGACAAATGCTGCTCGGTCTGTAGTCAGATGTTGGGATGAGAAGATGGGCCCGCACCAAGCTTGGCAGACTGTCTTCGAACACTATTATATAAAATGTTGCATTTTTTCAGACAGTTTTTTCCCAAGGTAGTGGAAGAACACTACCATAATGTAATAAATAACACTATGGTATAACACTATGGCACACTATCGCAGCGTTATTTATTACACTATGATGCTACCTTCAAAGGCAAAACTCACCTGAATTTGTGAAATAAAAATCAATTGAAACATTGCTGGAATGATGTCAGCCGACTGAGAGGTCTGACTCCGGCTGGTCTGATCCTGATGGTGTCTATAGGAAAAGAGAGCCTACTGAGTGCTGAGTACCCTGCCCCGGGCCGGGCCACCAGCTTTGTTTGCCAAAAAGCGAGATCCGTAACAATGATGGTTCTATCGCCATCTAAAACGCCGTCTGACTGCGCATAAACAGAATCATTACGGAGGGCGCGGCGATGGCGGCGGCGATAGCGGCGCACCGGCGCGAACACGGCGCAGGTGGCGCGCCGGTATATCGCCGCGGCCGCCGCCCGGCGCGCCATTATTGCCGTGTTTGTTCTCGGCCGTCCCCCGCTGGGCTGACTCCGTTCAGTGCTCCGTAAAGGACGGTACAAATTGCTGCCGCCCATGAGTTACCTGCGGGCAACTAAAACTGAGTTGCGTCTCCACGGAGAGTCACCCAAAGGAGATATGATTTAGGTACATGCTTGTTTGAGTGAGCGAATTATCGAATTCGCAATTCGATTATGATTGAAGCCGTCTTATCACTACCCGGCCCGATCATCTGCGATGCTATGCTAGCAGCGCCGGGGGCACACCGGCCACCGAGCAAGAGCCGCTCTACATCTACCTGGCCGCCCGGTGAGTTGCACCATAGCTCTACTCAGCCCCGGCTGTACCGATCACCGGGCACCGAGCGGTGACGGTCACACTCGAATGGGTCCGCCTGGCCCCACTCCAGCCGGCCGTGTTTGTTTACCCAGGCCGGGAATCGGCCCATCGGCCGGCAAAGTACGGACAAAAACCGACGGCCCGCCGGCGACCGGTCACACACTGACGCAGATCGAGCACCATCGATGGCGTGCCGTTCATTTCTCTCGTAACGCGGCGACAGAAAAACGACACATCCATCAACAAACCTTGAGCTGATATCAAATCAACTATACTTTTTGCTGATCGGTGACAGTTATTTGGTGATGAAACAGCTTTGTGGGGATTTTATGAGGTGAGGCATCACTATTCTGATTACAATAGGATCGATTTTGAAGCAACCAAAATAATCAGAAAGCCATTCCATCGATGTTTAAACATTAGATTCTTTTTAAGTAGTCTTGATGTCACTCCTACCCGACAAAATCATTCACTTCAGCAACAAACGAGAGTGCTTAAAGGGACAGTATCACCATTTTGATGAAATTTGACATTGCATAGGCCCCACCTTTCTGGTCCGGGAACTGAAGACCGATCCTCGAAGCTCCACACCGTTATCCCGCTATCGCCGCTCAAAGTACGAAAGGTGTACCACACTTTGAATCGTGCTTCACTATCTTCACTGTTTAAATGTTTGCGCCGTTTTGAATTGACCGCCAGTAATAAAACTTTTACCCTGGTCATTTCATCAAATTTTATAAAGCCAAAACGTTTTTCGCACTTATTCATCACCGTTAAATTCATTAAATAGTCGTAGGCAATTTCCGCTGTTTCCTTCGGATTCTAGCGGCTCAACAAAGGAATTCCTCCAGCTTGAATCACAATCTCCCTCCAATGTATGACGTTTATCACGTGATTGTCACGTGATATTTTCTCCCATTGTCAATTGTCACGTCCAATTGTCACTCCCTCCAATTGTCACGTTATATTTTTATAGGCAATACCTAAGGCTACCTCTCCCTAAGGACAACTCAATCAGAAGAACGACCGCGTAAGCGTAGCGTCAATAATGTATTATCTGCGCCAGTTCTGTAGTAATTTTGCATGCTTCCAAACTGGCGGCCATGCTTGTATAGTGGTGGTTCGCTCATGAAAATGAATCATGAAAATGAAATGTGGTTGCAATATTTTTCACCGAGTTCGGTCCTCAAACTATGTTTTTCTGATTCAGAAAAATAAGAAATGCTAGTAAAAAAATCAGCTCCATGCAAGGATTTTTTTCGATGATGCTGTCCCTTTAATGCTAAAGATATGGACATAGGACTTTCTAAGCCTAGCAATGAAACTCATCTTGGATCAAACATGCCAAAATCGGCACCGTTATAGAAAGTGCTGAACGAGTGCGCACTTTAATCAATATAACTTCTAAGCGCTTCAGTAAACGTTTCATACAATACCTTAAAATTAGCGAATTCTTCCAAATCCTTCACGACGTTCTAGGCCGAGGGAGGGTCATCTGGACAGACCGGACGTCCATTCAATCACCACTGACCACCCCACTCACCAGACCCTTCTCTGAGCGGAACTATCCACCACCCGACCACCTACCACAGGTGAACACCTCTGAAAACGTAGCGATAGTTCCTCCAAGACCGACGTCCCGCCTCAGTGCTCCCTTAGCGTACCCACGGGGTCGACCGTTCTCCGCGCGGCGCTAAAACGGGTCACGACCCGGTAAGTGGCCGCTCCGGCCGCCGGCGGACAGAGACACAACATCCGCCGGCGCTGGGTGCCGCCCTGCGTCGGTCTCGACGCGTCCGACGCCGTTTATGACCGTCCTGGGCTCCTCCGAGTGCGGAAACGACGACCGAACGACCGACAGCAAAAACTGCACGGATTATGGGTGAGGGAACGAAATACTGCCATGAAAGAAATGTATGAACCCACAGACGAAGTGGCATCGGTCGACACGGGATTCGCGATCAGCGATGATGGAGAGGGTCTACCCCTGTAATGACCGTTTATAATGCTGTGAAGTCGCCAGCTTACATTTTTGGTATTGATATTTCTCAAGTAATGCCAAAGCCTGTCGGCCTTCACACTCATATCATGCTGACCAGTCAGACCACTGCTCAGCGGCCTTATTGATGGTGCAGTGCAACAAAACAAGAAAGCGCAAACCTTCGCTCCTTCAGCTCTGTCCCTCCTCCTCCCCCGCCCCCGTCCCGCCCTCGTCATTCGTCAGCGCCCCCACGACGGCAGCTCTCGACAAAAACATACCCAACTCAACTATTTATGTCGACCCTTCAGATAAAATAGATGAACACACGGCTGGCACAGATGGGATCGCTAAATTGGACGAATAATTCGGCAATAATTTTATGAGATTAGCGTCTGAGAGCGGGCGGCTTCATAACTCGAGCTCGGCTGGCGAGGGCGCTGCCGAGTTGATGGAGCTGAGAGACGGCGATTTAATTTTCAGGCCCCATCATACGACGGCAGAAATATGGTATGACAGACTCGAGCTGCAGTTCTGCTGAGCTAGTCAGCATACTGATACAGCTTTAGCTTCGCTCGCCGAATAAGGGCGGACGTATAAATGCTTGCTTATGGGATGCTTACAGATCCGGACCATTTATCTCGCAGATTGACTGCATTCTGTTACGTTGGTTATATTTGAATCTGACTCGAAATCAAGCAGTTAGTCGCTTTTGAACCAAAAGAAGATATGAACCTCGCTAGTTATTATTTACAAAACAAGAAAGCGCCTCCCGTGGCCTAGTGGATAAGGCGTCCGTCTCCTAACTCGGTGGCAGCGAGTTCGCGGCCGGGAAGCTCCACGTCGTTTGACCCGCGTTCCTATATTAAGCCAGCTGGCAACTGGCGAGAGAGGGCCACGCTAGACGCGGGAGGACCGTGCCGCCATCTACCTGCGGCACGTTAAACTTTCGATCTAAATTATCACCGGTGAACCGGGCGCGGGCAAGGTGGGGTGGTGGGTCCGTGGTGTCATTCGCAACAAGCACTGCTTAGCGGGGCACCCGGGCCCATAGCCACCCATTCATCCATTCGGACAAAATTTCTAAAAAAAAAAAATATTACAAAGAAATATTATTGTACATACTTATGCACATTAAAATTGTGAGGATACCACTGCATTTTGCACATATGTAAATATGCAAATGGACTGTATCGATCATTTTAATTTGGTGCTGCTACACGTTTGCTGCATTTGTTTGAATAGAATCACAAAATGCTTCATATCTATAGGTTTTAAGGGTCGCTCGATGACCCATTTCTCTAGACATAGTAAACAGCTTGTGTGAATAATAAACAATGCGTGTGATACGACGGAGATGTACTTCGATACGGCTTATTAAACATGCTCCTATCGTCACAGAGATGTACGATGTTATTGGGCTGCTGGTACACCTCGACACCGTTCTAAGAACAGACGTTATCACTGTTCCATTCATGGATCACTGATTTAGCTCTCAGCTGAGCCGGAAACGAGGCGATGCCATCTTTATCCCACGCTTTCTCCTATACTTAGCTGTGATACGGTGGGGCCAATAAAGCTGTTGCGGGCTGGGACGAGCGGTCACTGTACTGATGGTGACCGTTTGCAGACCGACTCGCAGTGACCGACCGTACTAATGACCAATGACATTACAACGTTGCATCTTCATACAGTCTGAATGTCCATAGGGATAACATAGGTACATAGACACATCCTTAACCCGCGCCCCACTGGGGTCTGTGTATAACACGCCCTACTGGGGGGGGGGGGGGCTATTCATAGCCCCCCTCCTAACTCCGAAACTACTGGGCCGATCGTCAAAATTCAAACGGCGTCTGATAGCCCCGGAAAAACTGTCGAGCGAAACCTAATTTCATTGACCTCGAGGTCACCGATGACGTCACAGGTCAGGTCAAAGTAAAAATTATTAGCATTTTGGCTTGTTCACATTTTGGGCTCTGGCCGCCGTCTTACAAGTCAGATCAGGCTCATTTTTGGTACACACACTCTTAAACAGATGCTCTAGATACCCTGAGGGTACCAAGCTTTTACTTTGATTTCCAGGTCAAGGTCAGGTCATCACAGGTCACGAAAATATTTTATCCTGCGTCGGTCACGTGACATATGTTTTATGGTCCATTCAGGCCATAGATTTCAAATTTGATGTCGTCTGTGTCATTTGAGGTCATTTTGAGTCGAATTTAGCTTAGGTCAGGTCACTTTCAGGTCAAAAAAGGTCAAATTTTGAAGTTAAAATTTTTCAACAAAAAAGGTGTCTATTGGATGCAGTTTGAGCTCAGGAACACGATGGTGCCATTTATATTGGTGTACGATGTCAAATACGTACTGAAAAATTGATTTGAAAAATTAATAATTGTGAATTTTTTGCAATAATGCGTATAACTTGGCCATTTTTGAAGATATTTAGCTACAACTTGCTAGAGTTAGTCATAATCATGCGTTCTGTCACATATATTCCGGTTTTTTTCGAACAGTCAAAAATTTTTTGAAAAAAAATATAAAAATACAAATTTTGAATATTATTATATCAAATTTTCGAAATTTTCAAAATTTTGAAAATTCGAGATAGCAGTTTGATAGCGCGGTCAATGTTGAGTCCTTTCATGCAAAGAAATTGGATCTAGCTTAAAAACTGAGCTCTTGGGAGCGATTGCCGTTGTTCAATGTTTTGCGTCGAAATCGGCCGAACATGACGTCACTCTGACGTCATTTCCGGCCGACCTATGTTAGCTACGAAGTTCAAATTTTGACACAAGGTGTCAAATTGATGCAGCCAAAGGTACTGTAAGTTTGGCGTCGATCCGTCAAGCGATTTGGAAGTTATTGCAGAAAAACGGGAGGGGGGGCTATAAATAGCCCCCCCAGTGGGGCGCGGGTTAAGCACAGACTTCTTGCAGTGTTTGCTCACTGTTCAATGGCTCATCATACACCATAAGACGACTTACGCTCATTAGCAGTGATCAGAGCCATCGGCAAACTGCATTAGCATCTTCTAAGGTAGCCTTTGCCATCATCCCTAGCCAGCCCCTGCACTAAACGCCATCGTCACCGTCGCCGTCATCGACACCTCCACCGTCATCACTTTTGCCGTCACCGTTGCCGACGTCCCTACCACTGCCTCGCTGCCCCAGTGGCCTATCCCCCATCTAATTGGGAGTCCCATTGCGTGGGGATTGGCGCGGAGGGCGGGGAGCGGGGAGTAGGTACCGTAAACTGGGGATCGTGACACTGCCATGGCCACGGCCACGGTCGAGCAGAACACTAAACTGGGCTGGGAGGTCGGATGGTGCACCCATAAACCATAGGCGGCGGACGGGGACGCTGGAAGAACAAGGTCAGGGCGGTGACGGACCCGAGCGAGGGTGACGAGGGGTGTCATTGCCACTGTCACTGTCACGGTCACTGTCATCACAGGGGTGTCCCGGGAGGACGGCTGGCTGGGTCTGACACCGCCTTGAAACTGTCACTGTCACCGCTGTTGATAATGGCAGCGGTAGTGGAAATAATACCGACCGGTAGGCGATATCGAAGCGTGCACTCATGTATACTACAGTCGTGCGCGGCTCAGCTGTCACAAAATAAAGTTTCGTCAAGGAGGGATGAATGATTATATGAACTAGCCCGCACATTTCCATAGAATGTAGCATGATGCAAAATTGTGTTTATTTATTTTAATTGAGCTATTGATTAGATCGCATGATGGATGCATTTCAATAAGATAATTCGATGATTTTCCTTACTTGATTGGAGAATCAAGCGCGATCTAGACTAGTCCAATGCTGTTTATAGGAGACATATTTGCGCACTTGAAGTCTACTTGTGCTCAGCCTTTTGCACGTCTCCTGAATATATTGCCCGTTTCGTCTCACCCACACCCGTTTGGCTCAGTTATAGTGCTCCCCGGTTCGGCGTTAATTTTCTGCGGCGTTTCATTTCGGTCTGTCGGCCCAGCTGCCGCCATCACGGCTTCCTGCGTCTGATTGCGCCATTCGGTCGGTCTGCGGCGGCAGGCGGCAGAGCCGAGAGCCGCATTACTCACTGGCACCGAGCACTGCCAACAGCCTCCTCCGGCCTCTGCCGACAGCCTCCTCCGGCCTCTGCCCTCGGCGGCAGCTGCCCCCTCCCCTCCCCTCCCCTCCCCTCCCGGGAGCCTGCGCTGCATCTCATTAGACGCGCTGTAATCTCCATCCGCCGACCATCCGCGGCGCTGTGTACCATTTACGCTAAGTGCGGATGATTCCTGTGCTTAATGGCAGCCAATTACTCAATCAGCGCTCAGGCCGGGCCAATAACTCGGCGGCGGCGGCGGCAGCCAATGGGCGGCGCCGGTGTCGGCCGACCGACCAATCAGCGGCCGCCCAGTAATTGGATACTAACCGGAGGGCGGTCCGTGGCGCGGCCGGCGCGCGGGCCATCTTCAATGCGGGTCCGGCAGCGCTCCGTGTGCGGTCGCCGGGTCAGCCGTGGGTCGTCATGAGCAGCCGTCAGCCGTCGCCGGCCGCCGCCGAGCCGCCGCCGCCGCCTCCCTTCTTCCCGGGGCCGGCCTACTCTCTGGACCTGCTGAAGGCCTACGGGGAGCTTAGGGAGCCGGCCGCCAGCCCGCCGCCCGTCAGCGCCGACAGCAGCGGCTCGCCGCCCAAAGCGGCCGCCAGCTCAGGTGAGACACCGGCCCCGGCCCCGGCCTTCTGGCCTTACAGACCCAGCCGTGACCACTGTCGGGACTCACTCAGTGCCTGGAGAGCTGCCCCGGGGCAGTGTGGAGGGCCGTGGGGTCAACGCGGGTCAGTCGGCCGGCCCGGGCCGTGGCCGCTGGTTGTTCTGAAATGTCAGTTTGGGTACGGTTCTGAGGGGTCATGTCTTGACATTGAGTGTCCTGTGGCACCGTCTCAGCCCATCGGGAAGCTTGAGATAAATTACGTTGTGTAAGTAGCACACCAGAGAGTTAGCCTCGGGCAGTGACCAGACACAGTTCATATCTGGCCAGCAGCGCGGTGACCCAGGCCAGTTTTACTAGATATAAGTCGCAGAAGATTTCGATACATAATTCACGGCATTTTAGTCATCCTAGCAGTGTGCCCCTTGCTAACGGACTGTCATGGTTGGTGGGATTCAGAAATGCTAAAAATGAGCCTGCGTATTTCTATGAGCAGTAAATCAGAGATCACTGTCAGAGATCTAAACTCAACGAAACTTATTGCAGTGAAATTGAATCGTGTGACTCCAGTCTGCAGTGATTTTAGACGATCAATTTGAGTTTGAACTTGAACCAGCGTTCTCAGAGTCGTGTATTGAGGTCAAGGTCATCTAACAGGCATAAAGCTACCTTATTTTAAACTTAATGGTCTGCAAGTTTTTAGCTGTTCAATGTTCATAGTGAAAAGTTTAGAGCAAACTGTTTGTATATGCTTGGATTATATTGCAAAATTAGGCTTGTGATACACTGCATCGTTTTCATCAAGTGAAAAAGACTATCCACTAATGTCCAGGCATCTCATGAGACTGTCCATTTCATTCCGATAGGTACTGTAACTTTGCAGGAATATTGAGGAATCAAATAAATTGATAAGCTTCACTTGAGCACTGGTGAACGTATTACACGATGTACCTATCTAATTATGAGCTTGAAATTAATTAACTTAGGCTGAGAATGGAATTACAGCAAAGACCTTTCGTAAATCGTTACTCTGGAATTCTCATAAAATCGTTAATCGTTAGTCGCTAAATCGTTATTAAGCTAAAAATAGATACCTACAGCAATTGCAATACAGCAAATGCCTTTGTAATTGCCCTGGGGCAATTGATGTATGTAATTTTATTTTGTAGCTTAATTTAACAACTAACGATTTACAATTTACGATTTTATGACGATTCTAGAGTAACGATTTACGAAAGATCTTTGCTGAATGTAGCTCGAAATTGCGTAGAGTTTCGGTTATAATCATTTTGACCTTCTGCAGCCCTTGATGTTAGCTGGTTTCTGGGGGGGGGGGGGGCAAAACCCCTTTCAGTTTCTTCCGCTAAGTAACTCATAAAGTAAGAAAGCTTAAGACCACCTGGGAACCCTTTTTGCTTTGATTAGCGTTAGATCCTTCTTTGTGCTTTGTGGCTACGTTTATTTGCAGTTATAAATGCTAACTGGGATGACCACGTGCCCTTATTAAAAATGTTTTGTTAAGTACTTTGCATGCTTTGTTCTAACGCTTGCGATTGCTTCGACAAGATTATTTGATACACAAGCACAGCACCCTTTAAATATAATCCTCTCTGTGTTCTCTCTCGAGATACTCGAGCTGCGCTGCAGTCAGCTGATCAGAGATCGCAGCTCAGATCCGCGGCGGCTGACTGCCACCGCCGCCATCGTCTGTCCTTGCGGCGGCGTTAACAGTCGTTTGATGTGCGCCACCCGGTGTAGGTTACGGGGCGTGGCGGCCCCATAATGGGTGGCTAATGTCACCGTTACGGCCGATTACTGCACACTAACGACACAGTGAAGCGATACCGCCGTAACGTGTGTAACGTAACGACTGGGCTGGTGAGTGGTGGCCCTCCTGCCTGCTGCAGTGACCTTGCTTTGTTGCAATCGGTTTTGTATCCTGCTTGCGTGACCTTCCAGATCTGACGATCTGCCAAGTGTGCTACCCCGAGTTAGCAGCCTCTCAATGATATGGCGGTCACTGTACTTCTTGCCTCCTGTTGCAGAGGACAGCAAGACGGCCTCGTGTGACAGCACCGACCAGCTGCCTGAGGAGCGCCCCCAGCACCGCTCGACCCCGCCGCCCTCCTCCGGCACCAAACTGACCTCTGGTGACCTCACCACCGGCGGTACCCCCGACCCGGGCATCCGGCGCTACCGCACCGCCTTCAGGCCCGACCAGATCAAACGGCTCGAGGCCGAGTTCCTCAAGGACAACTACGTCAGCCGACCCAAGAGGAACGAGCTGGCCACCGAGCTGGGACTCGCAGAGGGAACCATCAAGGTAAGGAACTTTTGAAGCTTACTGAAATGCACATTGCACATTCTAGCGATAACAAGCACGCAATAACACTAAGCTGATATAAATGATATGCACTCATAAGGAGCTCTCGATAAGCGTTGTTCATTCTTTGATCGAGGCCAGGTCAAATACTAGTACCTTACAAAGTCTGACAGCAGTGGGTACACATTTCCGGATTCATTCGAGACTCGGCAGTGGGTAAATCCTGGCAAACCCTCTTCACAGCCCTCCTCTATGCCCGTCTCCAGGTATGGTTCCAGAACCGTCGGATGAAGCACAAGCGGCAGCAGATGACCTCCTGGCCGCTCGACCCGCGCTTCGCCGACCCGACGCTGGCCGCCCTGCTGCTCCAGGCAGCCGTGGCCTCGGGCGGCTACGGGCCGTACGGCGCCGCGCCGCCGCCGCCTCCCCACCACCACCCCGCCCACCACAGCCACCCGGGGGGCCCGCCGGCGGCCGTGCTGCCGCACCTGGCCGGCTACTACGGCCCGCTGGCCGCCGCCAAGGGCCGCTTCTCGCCGTACCCGGCACTGCCGCTGCGGCCGCAGCCCAGCCTGGCCTCCGGCTTCCTGCTGCCGCCGCCGCCGCAGCCGCCGCTGCTGGGGTCGGCCGGGCGTGGCTCCCTCTCACCTCCGCTGGTGGCCTCCTCGGCGGCGGCGGTAACGACTAGCTCACCTGACCCCAGCACCTTCTTCCGACCATTCAAATCGGACTCACCACCTCCCGGAGAGCGCTAGTTTACTCTTAGGCAGCTTTTTCGTTGGCTGTGTGTGCGGACGATACACTATCGTGTTTAGGTGAACAGAGTTGCGATGTCGCTGGCTGATGCTCTGGTGCTACTGCTTGAGAGGATAGTGAACCCTATTGTCGTGCTGTAGTCAGTGTGGGCTGGGGTCTCCTGGGGTGGGGTCTCTGAAGCGGCCAAAGAGCGTACGGGGCCCTACCATTTCTGCGAGCGCGGGTAGGGAACAGTGATTTGCAGAAGCAGCAGTCCCCGGAAGCTGCGTCCTGTACTGTTATTGGTACTACAGCAGCGGGCTGCTGAACTGCTGGGCTGCTAGTACTGAAGCGGTTCCTATTCGCCCGGGCCCAAAGTCCTTCACCGTGCAACCTTGCAGCTGTCGGTAAAATATTCGTGTGCTCTGTAAATATCCGATGTTCGCGCTATTATTTCGCAGGTGAAACCACAGTTATGCTGACGAGAAAGTGGTGAGCGAATGATGTCTATTTATTTTCTCTCTACCTATTTATCTCTTCCTGAATACGGTTTGGTGAACTTCAATACCTTGACACAAGTGTAACTTATTCGTTTTATGCTTTGATATTTGTAATTTGTATGAATGTGGCTATTTAGCAAGTGAGAAATTCGAATGTTGAGGCGCTACCCAAACAACAATGAGTTAGTTATCGGACTGCTCTACATAGTGTTTCTGGATCCACCAGTGACCAGTATACCTACTCAAGGACCTAAAAACAAAAGTATATAGTCTGTGGGGGATAAAAAAGAAACTTTGGAAAATGATCTTTTTTAATTTCTCTGTGACAATTTTTGCTCTTGCTATCTGTATGGCCCATTGCTATTCGTTTTCTGACCATTCGTTGTTTGCTGTGTGTAGACAGAGAGTGACTAATCCTTGCAATACGATTGGGCACAGTGCAGAAGGTCGCTACATTAGAACTCCACTACCAGTAGCGTGAGTGACCCCTGATGTAAATGTGTCGCGATCCACGGGGCCCATATTGGGCAACACTGGTCAATGGTTTTAGCTGGATGTCGTGAACGCTCGTGTACTGTATGACAGCTGTGGTGTTATATTTATGTCCCTTGCAATATAGATTGTTGCAGCTTGCAAGAGAGTCTTTTCATCGTAAAAGTGACCAAGAAGTCAATAAGGTAACACGATGCTATGCCAGTAATTTGTAAGCATTTATTTTGTTATTATTTTAGTGACACCATGCAAAGACGGTAAGGGGAATATTAGTTGCAAGCGTATATGGTTAGGAAGAGCACACCCAAATGTCTCTAGCCTAGCTTGAATGACGGAGTTATGCACAGTGTAGTCCGAGACACAATCTGGCTGATGTCTCGGCAACTTCGCTGCCGAGACATCAGCCCGAGCCTGCCGGCTGCAACTTCGCCGCTCCATGTTGATAATGCTCGGCACACAGCCACGGTCCGACCATCGACACAGCAAACACCCCAGTCGGGCCGCGGCCGCCTCCCCCCATACCTGCACCATTCAAACAGCTGGGAAAGCTGGGCGGGTCGGGCCGCGGCAGCGCCAGCCGGCCCACTCATCAAACAGCCACAGCGCTGCCAGCCTGCAGAGAGCACACACACGACCACGGGCGACAGGTACCGGCACCTTTACACGCGGCCCGGCCGTGATATCATCATAATTCGCACTAATCCGTCAATGATGGCCGGTCGGACGGCTGCCGACCAGGACCTCGGAACACAGACCGGTCCACAGAGCGGACCGGACCAGCGCCCGCCCAGCAAACACAGAGCGCTTAGAGCGGGCATTGCGGCGCCCCAGCGGCCGCCATGTTCACACTGATGTGCTAAAACCGCCGCCGCTTTCTCCGGAGCGAACAAAGCACAGGTAGTGCCGCCCTCCATACAGCGTGCTGGATAGAATAAGGTGCGGTTTACACAATGCACCCAGGCCTAATTCGATGTGGTGTGATGGGCGATGGCGCTGGTTGCTACAAGCGTCGTTGACCTTGTATAGTGACCATAATTCGACATAGAACAAGCCATCAAATAACAATGAGTTGCCCATGGCATGTGTACGAAAGGCAGGCCAGAGTTGATGACATGACTCGATTGCTAACAATGCTTTGTTGGATTTTTCTGCAAGCAAAGTCAGTTTCTTTCAAAGTCAGCTTCTATTATTTCATCCATTGGATCTCAAAAAAGCAAACAACCAAGGGCAGACAGAAAGACGAAAAAAATGTGGACGACCGTCCAAACAAAATAACCAGACAGACAGCAATATACCATACCACAGCATCCAACTAGATCTAAAAATCTGTTAAATCGTATTTCAGAGCTGCTGCTGATTGTCGTCCGCTGCATCCACCGCCGGTGTTTGTCGCCCACTGCCCACCGTCCACCGTCCACAGTCCACCGTCCACCGTCCACCGTCCACCGTCCACCGTCCACCGCTCGCCGCCGTGCAGCCGGTGGGTGGCCGCCAGCCCGTGTCGCGCCCGTAAAACCAATAAAAGAGCTGTAAATATCGGCACCGCTCTCAGCAGGGTGCCCCCATGATTGTATCCGATATTGGTCGGCTCGCGGCAGGGGGTGCAGTCAACGCTAAATGATTGGCACACCGGAGTTGGGCCTGATTTGGCCGCCGGGATCAGCTCACCCCGGGCGGCGGCGGCGGGGGCGGCGGCGGCGGCGGCGGCGGCGGCGACAGATGGCTGGGCTGGACTGCCAGTCTAATGGCTGTGTTAGTGTGGAGCGCTTAATTGGCCGCGGGTTAGACGGACTGAGCTGCAGATGGACAGCGAGCGATCGTCAGTGACGGGATGAACTTAAGAGGCTCCTCCCAGAACGCACACAAGGCAAAACAATTATCCGAGTGGTAGCTGAAACTGGCTCTTTGTTTGAGGAAAACAACACCCAATGTTTTTTTTTTCAGGAAACTCTGACTTCTTATCATGCTTAAAAAATCCTTCAAAGTTAATGATGCATCATTTGTCGCGAGAGGTTCTTTGTGAGTCAGTTTTAGGTCACTCATACCCGTAGACGAGGAGTGTGAGATGCCCCTCCTCCCCCTCCCCCAATGGAATATCCCCCTCTCTCACTCTCTCTCTCTCTCTCTCTCTCTCTCTCTCTCTCTCTCTCTCTCTCTCTCTCTCTCTCTCTCTCTCTCTCTCTCTCTCTCTCTCTTCCGCAGGAGACCCAGCCTGCCCCACATCCGTCCTTCCCGGTTAGTATCTCACCAGGAGTGAGACCCCCTTTCCTAACCGGTATCTCACTGTGATGAGTGAGACCCAAACTGCCCCCCCCCCAGCCAATATCTCACCGTCTGCCGTCCGGTATCTCACCGTCTGACGACCAGTATCTCACCGGTCCGGTCGTCCGGCCTGCTGGGTGGGCCCGGCCGCACGTGCGCCGTCCGCTCACCTGCCCCATAAACGTGTCCCCGGCCACAGGCGACGGCGCGCGACCGGCCGCACTCGTAACTCCCCTGTCACACCGGCTAATAGTCCATTACGGCTGTGACACCCGCGGCTCCAGCAGCCCTCCGAATCAGTGTCTGTGTCCCCCGAATACCCTCTCAGCCAGAATTACCCAGCGTTAGAATGATTCCGCCCAAATGGCAGTCTAGCAAAATCACAAAAGGGGATACGTGCAAGTTAACTAATAGCCGTGTTATTCGCTATGAATGAAATGAAGCGAATAAGGGGACCCTATTCGTTTTCACGTTTATTTGAAACGAATAGGCTTAGGCAATGCGCGCCAGAATGACCAGAGAGAATGTGGAGACTTCCACTGGCGTCCAACAGGCGTCTAACTGAGCAGACGTCCAAGTTGGCGTCTAACTTGGCGTCTAACTGTTGGACGGAAAATTCCAAGCTAGACGCGTTTAAAGTTAGCTGTCGCCAGATAGACGCAGCCGTCCAGCTAGACGCGACTAAGGCTTAAACGCGTCTTGCTAGACGCGAAATGGAAGTCTCCGCCCATAGTCCTGAAATGTCATTCATCCTTGCAAAGAAAGTGTAAAAGTTCAAAGTTTTATGGGCAACCATAAGTGGAAAAGCATAAAAATAAGACGGTAGTGCATTAAACCTGGCATGTATGTAATTAGCATCTGACTTATGATTTTATGAGCCATTAGATTACTTCTAACATGAGCAAGGAACGATGGTCGATGGGACATCTCGTCTTAATTTAGCCGAACGACAACTACATATAAGATACATGATTCCTCGTAGCAACGATATTCCAAGCTATTTTGATTCGTCACCGTGTCTTAACTGTTCAAAATATTTCAAATAAATAGATGGATATTTTATTAGTGCTTCCTTTGTAATTATAAATTAAAGTTGCATCCTTTGTCAACAATTTCAAATCACATTTCTCATGGCTACTCCCATTCCCCTTGCCCTGCAGTGGACCAGACTCGATACGGTCCTCTCATCCTATTCCCCCTCTGTCCGGCTGGGACTCCATCCCATCCCTAACCCCATGCTCTGCAGTGAACTGAGCACAATGATCCTCCCATCCTCTCTCTCTCTCTCCTCTGCCCTGCAGGGACTCTGTCTCTCACCTGACCTGCTGTGAACCGGGCTTTCTGTTCAGCCCAGCGGCTCTCAGAGCATTAACAATTCAGTGCCAAGTCCGCGCCGCTGGCTCTCGCTGATATTCAATTATTAAATAATAATCCCGAATGATACAAGGTAATTTTCTCTGGCTTCAGCGTAATTGTGTTATAACGGATTCAATTTGACGGTAATAGGTGCCGGGGGACGCGAGCGCCGAGCCGGCGGCGGCAGCAGCGCCGAGAATGGCGCCGTCCGCGCCAGAATAATGACATCGCCGACACCGAGAAATGGCGCGGAATCGTCGTAATCGGCGCGATCAGGGCGCGCGCCAAATCTGGCGGGAGTTGGCGCGCCAGCGGCAGCAGGTGAGCTCTCAGTCCAGGGAGGGAGGGGTCATGAATGAAAGAGGAGTAACGCGCCCGTGGCGTCCAAAGAGGTCACGGTGAGAGAGAGAGAGAGAGAGAGAGAGAGAGAGAGAGAGAGAGAGAGAGAGAGAGAGAGAGAGAGAGAGAGAGAGAGAGAGAGAGAGAGAGAGAGAGAGAGAGAGAGAGAGAGAGAGAGAGGAGAGAGAGAGAGAGAGAGAGAGAGAGGAAGGAAAAGAGAGAAGGTGGGAGGAAGGAGAGGTAGATGAAAGAAGAGATCCAAGAGAAGAAGAGGCAATAGATCATTGTTCGGCCGCTACGAAGTTCATTGCACGTCAGGACATGCGATAGGTCATTTTGATGCTAGTTAATAACATTTACTCCAGTTTAATTATAAACTCAGGATACTTGCCTGAAGCTGCCAGAGACTTTTTACTCATACACTTAAAAAGAATGTTGTAACGTCAGGTCCTTTAGTTTTGCGTGAAATAAATGGAAATTAAGTTTTTTTAGGAATAAGCTCTAATGCTTTTGTAACCCTGGCCAGTGGGCCACTCTGAGCCTGTAGTTCGACATAACTAGTTGTGACAGCTGGGTGGGATCATGCCAGTATCACTTCTCCCTGTGGGACGGATCAGGGAATGATATCCCGTTCAGCCCGTCCCATTGTGTCGCCTATGTCCCTCATTCAGGCAACAGACGGTGCCATGCATAATTGATACCAGTGCTGAATCGTTAGCCGGCGCCTCTTTACAGCTCAGCAGTCTCGGGGCGGTGGCGGTGCAGCTCCGTCATTGGAGGGCGAGGGGGGGGGGGTGCAACTGGGGGTGGGGGAGAGGCAACTCCGGGTGCGGCCACCAATAAATACCTACCCATCTAGCAGGACAGCGGGGGCGGGTAGCCGTTTTACAGTGCATCCATCGTCTGTGTAACAATGCCGAGAGTCTGAGAGCCCGGCGGCAGCGGCATGGACGACGTGCCTGCACCAGACACAGGCCAAGCACTTGGGTCCGGTGCAGAAATGGCCGGTCAGGTCGGTCGGTATCACAATGCAGCTCTACACACACGTCCATCACATACTGCCGGGCTGAATTATCTTGGCAAAGGCAGGCATAGACCTTAAAAATGGCGGATATAAGCAGATGTAAACAGAAGAAAAATAAATTTTGTATGAGCAAAAAATGGACCGAAGACACTTAAATCTCCTCTTTCGCAGCTCCAAAAATAAAAGCCACAACCCTAACATATTTGACAACATCATTTTTGTCCGACGTTCTGTCACCTGATGGTATTCCCATGACCAGAATGAATGGCAAAATGACAGTGTGCCAGTGTGTCTGTGACGCGCTCACGATGACCGCAGACGGTGCCCCACACATTTCACCGAGTTATGGCCCGGAACAGGTCAATGGCAGGGGAGGGTCTGAGGTGTAAATAAACGGCCCGGTCAAAGGGCCAGCCGTGACGTCACAGGTCCAATGTCTCCGCGGAGCTGGTGTAACATTCCGCGAACGCTGACAGTACGTTTGAACCCCATTGAATGCGTCCGGGGATGCGTGCGTCACGTGACTTACCCTGTGTCGTTATTATGACGTCACAGAGTTGAGTGGGTGCTGCTCTTCGTAGAACACAAGTGCGTAACAGCTCACCGATCACACAATGCCGGTCATCTGTCTTCGGAGCTGGTTGACACAGGCGGCTCATAACCGTCTCATAAAACAGAATGTCGGACTGCGGCGCAGGGCTGTGGAGACGAACAGGGGAGGTGCAATTGAGCCGTTCTGGCGATCACCTCAGGCAGAATCACGTGAATGACACGTCCGGGTATACGTAGAACGGAAGGAGGGGACCAGTGTTATTCACATCCGGTCTTCACTACCCTGTCACCGTCGCTTTTCACTGTCACGGGATGGTGGGTGCTGAGATACATGCACATTGCACATTGTTGATGTCAGGCATCCACATCCTTGTCAATGCCACGCCATCATGAGGTTGACAAGTCAATATCACGCTGCAACCCTTTCGCTCTCTTCTATTTCCTTTCTTTCCCTACTCTCTCTCTCTCTCTCTCTCTCTCTCTCTCTCTCTCTCTCTTTCCTCTCTTTCCCTCCCTTCGCGTGGTTCGTCCTCTTTCTTATTCCCACTCCTTTCCTGGCTCTCTTTTTATCTATTCCGATCTCCCCTACTGATCATGGTCTACACCAGAGACGTCACCTTCAATGGCCCACCCACCTATCTCTCTATTTCTTCCAATTTCCTTACTCCTTTCTCTCTCTCCTTCTGTCATGCCCCTCTCGGGCCAATCATGGACCCCAGTCGTCACCTCCCACCGCCCCTCTCTCCCTCCTCCCTCTGTCTCCGGCAGATCATGGCCCACACTGACCGTGGCCAGCTAATGAATCGTGCGCCGCTCCACAATACCGGTTACTGGGTGGGCGCGCACGTAAATCTCGGCACGTGTCACGTCGCACGGACTGCACGTGCCCTCTGGCCGCCGGCGCGCGCCGGGGGTGCCGCGGACAGGGGCGGGACACATTATATTCGGCCGGCCGGGCTCGTTATGTCCCGCCGGCCAGCCGGACACGTTATGTCCTCCGGCCGGGCCTGGCGCTGTGTCCGCGCAGTGCAGAGGTGACGGGGGTGTCGCCTGGTCCGACGCCCCGTGTGGGGTCCTCGCGGTGGCCTGCCGACATGGATTGTTTATGTGCCGGTCGGTCGGACCGGACCTATATCTCAGTGAGCTGGGATGGACCTATATCTCAGCGCGTGGGTGGGACAGGGGCTGGACTGAGCGGCTACCGGGGGAGTTGGTGGGGAGGGATATTGCTGAATGATAAGTCATGATATGATTGCGCGTGTCTTCATATAGCTATAACCGATAGACGGCGCAGCATGACAATTGTCAATGACCATGCCTCGTTCGAAAGGGACCAGTAGCATTCATGAGCCAGACAGTTTCTTTCTGGTTATTGGCGCCACCTTCTAAACATCAAGCACTAGCAAAGAAATAGTTTGTGCATGCAACCAGTGCAAGGCCTAAAGCCGTTTACGTTTGGACAATTTTACTTAAAAAAAAACAATTTCAAATCGACGTCCTCATTGATTTTCACCGGTATTTGGCTCTTCAAGTGTCATATTGTTAATTTGACTAATACAAAGACAATTTGCATTGCACAATTATTCGAAATAGGTACCTAGTACCTACAATTATTAGTCAACATCGCTCCACTTATCACAGTACGGATCCTTTAGCAGTGTCTCCCATCCGCACGTCCCCCACAGCTGTTCCCATTCCCGATAGGAGCAAAAACTATGTTCGTCTGCCTTTTATCGTCACTGCTCTGTCTCAAGTGAGATCCTGTGACTCCAGTCACCCCGTTGCTTTCGTCTTTGATAGCTGCTGGTCGGTAGCAAGCGTTTTTGAACAGGCGGGTGGAGGAAATCGCAAAATTGTTTGATGAGGGGAAACCCGTTAGAAAGGAATCTCGGCACTCGGCATCTTATTTATAAGAACCAAACGGTAACTTATATCCTTCGGGGACATCGTCATAAGTTCCGTAAACACAGTCTGCATCCACCAGTAATGAGGGCTGTGTGTGCATTGCCGTGGCTCAGTTTGGCCCAGTCCGTCCGCTGTCTTCATATCGCCAGCTTGATGCGTGGTCCGCTGTGTCTATGTATTTCGATATTGCCTGTCAGTGTCTCTAGTCGGCTGTGTCTATAGCGCCGACCGATGTCTCTGTATCCCCGGTCCGCTGTGTACATAGATTCGCTTGCCATTCTGTCTTTATCTCCGGCCCGCTGTGCTGTGTCTGTATCTCCGGTCTGCTGTGCTGTGTCTGTATCTCCGGTTCGCTGTGTCTATATCTCCGGTCCGCTGTGCCTCTATCTCCGGTCCGCTGATGAGGCCGTCGCCGTCCGCCGGCCGGTGTCCCGCTGGGGACCACCCCGTGGACCTCTACTCTCCGACCCGTCTCTGGCAGCTGCCTATACATCCCAGGTGGTCAGGGGACACCACACCCTCGCCCCCGCCCCCGCCCCGGCGCAGCATTGTCTCCGCCCGCCGGCCGGCCCGGCACTAAATTAATGCCGGCGACATCCCTTTCACAGGACAATGGCGACCGGTGCCGAGAGCGACCAGCCGGCCCCGGTGGCCGGTGCGCTGACGAGATTGTCAGCTCGGCTCCGATTGTCACAGACGGCTGTGTTTGGCACGGGCGCACGCCAGCGCCAATTTTATGTGCGTGTTTTCCTCTCGTTATGTCTCGCTGTTACCGCGTTAGGCTCGATGCGAGCGCCAGAATATGGCTATTGAGGCAGATGTCGAGTGTGTCTGTCGAGCGGAAATGCAGGTTTTCATTTTTCTATCTCAATTGAGGCTGGTGCTATCTAGCATTTTGAAATATTTGATGTAGGCAGGGCTCAGCCCGAATAACACTCACTTGGTGTGTTTATTTGCAATATTTCTCCAACTCTCTATGAACACAACTTTGAAGATCTCTAACAATAGCTCAATATCTATCACGCATGCACTAAATCACAGATATAGCTGCAACATCGCTTCAGTCTTATTTGCAAACCCATCAGTCATTTCCTGGAGATTCAAGCTAGTCAAAACCATTACCTTGTTGTCTTCCAGCACATCTCCACCCAAAACAGTTTACATTTCTGAGTACCTCACACGAACAACGTATGTACACACCTGTTCATCTCAAGACAAAAACTCGCATTACTATTCGGCTCTCGCTCTACATTCCGAATCACTACTCGCCGCTCTCGAAGCCGTCCTTGTGTACTGAGGTCTCGAATGGTCGGAAGAATGTGCTGTGTTCTGGTGAGCTGCTGGTCACCGCCCCCGCCGCCGCCGAGGAGGCCACCAGCGGAGGTGAGAGGGAGCCGCGCCCGGCCGACCCCAGCAGCGGCGGCTGCGGCGGCGGCGGCAGCAGGAAGCCGGAGGCCAGGCTGGGCTGCGGCCGCAGTGGCAGCGCCGGGTACGGCGAGAAGCGGCCCTTGGCGGCGGCCAGCGGGCCGTAGTAGCCGGCCAGGTGCGGCAGCACGGCCGCCGGCGGGCCCCCCGGGTGACCGTGGTGGGTGGGGTGGTGGTGGTGGGGCGGCGGCGGCGGCGCGGCGCCGTACGGCCCGTAACCGCCCGAGGCCACGGCCGCCTGCAGCAGTAGCGCGGCCAGCGTCGGGTCGGCGAAGCGCGGGTCGAGCGGCCAGGCGGTCATCTGCTGCCGCTTGTGCTTCATCCGACGGTTCTGGAACCACACCTGGAGACACAAGAGACAGCGGAAGATGGTGAAGTCAGTCAGCCAGCATTCACTGGTAATTTTCGTCCAGGAGAATTAGCTTTCGAAATGCATTTCATTTGAATCCGACTAAATAAAGCATCTCAACTTGTACCAGAACCGACTTGGGTTCGAATCTCCCATTCATTGGCATCCCGTGTAGCCTGCACCATTCATTTCGCTGCAAGATGACTGATGTTTATAAAAGGCTCCCAAGCCGTCGCCCACCGCGAGAGAGGACTCCAATGAAGACTGATTGCCCACCAAGACGTTTAATGTAAATTGTAAACGAGCTTGATAAAATACGCCTGCGCAGCGAAGACAGACAGTTGCTCGGCGCTGAGGTGGCATTAATTAATATTGGCTTCCGGTAACATCGCAGTGCGTTCAGTCCCGTCATGACCCGACATGGACTGATAAACATATGTCCGACAGGTCCAAATGGCGGCGATGCGCGTGCCACCCGAAGAGACGCCCTCCCGGCTGCCGACTGCCCCAAGACCCAGTTTTACTATATGCACGCCACAGTGGTTACGTTCCGAATCTAAAATGTTGTCCGTTTGAGAGAACTGTGCTCTTGCCGTGTCTCTGCTCTGGTGCCTATGATATTTCGGAGAATAGGAAAATGGGGAGGAAGAGAATGTTCTTCATCATCTAACAGCAATAACTGGCTCCACGACTGGCATACATCAGCAGTGACCAGAAGGACGCTACAGTCAGTAGCCCCACCACAATTCTAACTCTTGTTACCCTCGACAAAACAAAAACCCAACCATGCATGCTCCAGCATTCGCCCACAGAGCGGAGGCACTCTCAGACACCGAGCAAATAGCGCTGCCTGGTCCGTTTGTTTGCTGAGTACCGGCTCTCCGGTAGGGCACCCCGGGGTCCGGACTGACACAGGATTAGGGCTCTCCCGGGCACTGTCACAATCAAAACGCCGGACAATTGATGACGCAGTCACCTCTCAGATAAACCTACAGTGATGGTCGCTTGACTCACTGGATGGTGAGCTGTCACGTGAACAGAGGCAATGAGAAGGTTTAGTCGGGAGATAGTGTAACGGATGGGATGCCTTAGGTTGACATGCAAACAAAATATAAGTAGAATTTTGTGATAAAATACCAATTGGTGTTGAATTATAGCGGGCGTATGTAAACTGTACATTTTGCTCAAATTTGTCCAATATCTGACAACTCAAGGTGTACTTCGACCGCCATTCCAGGACTTGAAATGGTCAAACTCGTTTCTGAATGCATCAACGGTTTTGGGCACATTTACGACTACCACGACTCTCACGTCTGAAGTAAGCGATATTGGATCATTTTCTGGATAAAGATGGATGAGAATATTACTTAGAAACTTCTCGTGTGGTTAAATTATACAACTTTGGCTATTCTTTGCGAAACCGAACAGGGTGAAGGGTTCTGCTTACTCTGGGTAAAACGAGCGGCCGCGTTGTGAACCAGCGCATGGGCAGGGAGTGCCTACTAAATCTCAGTGAAACGGAAACAATGAGCGGCTAAATCCCTAAAATGGCATATAAAAACATCATCAAAACCATGTAATGGCCCAATTTCCTGTCATTATTGCTGGCACAAGTAAGTCAGCTGATACGTGACAATCCGTGCTGATACGTGATATCAGGGCGAGCTGAGCGCTGCAGAATTCATGGCGTTTTCACTGAGACGACTTTTAGTGTAGTCAGTGGGGTTAAAGTTCCAACACCCGAACAATTTTTTTTTGCCTGAATAATGCTTGTAAACATCTCTTTTGTTTTGAGTGATTCTTCAGTATTTTGCAATATCGTCGGACAACTGTAATATAATGCCTTACGACAAAGCGTTCTTGTCGCGATAAGATGAACATTATTAACGATGCATTTTTAATCACCCATGATCATAATTTACCTTTATGGTTCCCTCGGCGAGTCCGAGCTCCGTGGCCAGCTCGTTCCTCTTGGGTCGGCTGACGTAGTTGTCCTTGAGGAACTCGGCCTCGAGCCGTTTGATCTGGTCGGGCCTGAAGGCGGTGCGGTAGCGCCGGATGCCCGGGTCGGGGGTACCGCCGGTGCTGAGGTCACCAGAGGTCAGTTTGGTGCCGGATGGGGGTGGCGGGGTTGAGCGGTGCTGTGGGCGCTCCTCAGACAGTTGGTCGGTGCTGTCACACGACATCGCCATCTCTCGACCTGAAAACACAGACAAATCAGTCAGAAAAATACTCAGGAAAAAGGCGGAGACACGACGAGCCTCCATGTTTTGGAGTCTTTCGCACCCATCATCCTTATCCTTATTATCTTCAAGACCATCATCATCATCATTATCATCATCATCATCATTATTATTTTTTCCTCTTCCCTTTATCTCCACGATTTAATTGATTCATCATTGCCGTTAAATGTGTATCCCCTATATTTCAATCTAGACGTGACCAATGGGCTTACTATGTAGATGAATTCACATTTCTTTGTACAAGTCTGAGCATTAATAGCCGTTTTCACGACGGGCTATCCGGCGAATGCACCTGATTTGACCAAATCTGCACTTAATTTCTTTTACAGCGAATATCTTCATTTTATGAATTTATTTCAGTGTTTTAATCGATGATGCTCTCTGATAATATGACAAAGCAGGCATATAAGCAATTAGTGCAACCCTAGCTGATAGCTGCTAAGAGACACACTGAACCTGATTTGACCAAATCTGCACCTGATCTGTACCAGATGTGCACCAAACGTGTACCAGATGGCCGTCGTGAAAACGGCTAATATGTTGAAAACTGTCTGATTATCAAGAATTAAAAATCATCACAATGCTCAGCAGTGCAACGATCCGAAAATTGCACATCTCTTTTCGGTTGTCCCATGCAGTGTCGCTGGGTTTCCTGGGATTAGGGCTAGGACTGGGACTGAGAAGTGCGATTGAGACAGAGACCGCCGCTCCCCTCTCTGACCAGATCTGATCCCCCACCCTCGCTCCTCCCCTCGGTCCCCCGCTCGCCGCCGCTCTGCCAGCTCTGCTCCATTCGCGGCGCACCAATACAATTCCGGCGCACCGATACAATGCCGCCGCTCGATACAATCGCGGCGCCACGGAAGCTCGCTAATTGGCTCTGTAAGGCCGGCAATTTTATCACTGGCTGTAAACTTCTTGTTGCGATCAAGGTGTGCTCCGAGGAAGAAGGCAGGGAAGCGAAGAAAGAGAGGAGGCACACAAAAAAATGAAGGAGAAGCACGGTAAGGAAAGAGAAAGAGCAAATTAGGTAGCAATCAAGCAGGAATGATTAAAACAACGTCTTATGGTAGGCTGGGACCCGAGTATCTTATCTACCTATAGTTTCCATGAAAACAATAAAATGAGTTTTGATATGAAAGCTGGTTTAAAAATGCATCGGGATGTAAATCAAAAGAGTGACTTTAATTTAAGTGTAATTTGAAGTGTAAAATGAAATCCGTAAAGTAAACGTTATTGTTCTTAACCCTATTAGTGGCAGGGGGGGGGGGGTTGTTTTCATCCACCCCTCAGGTTTTTCGGGAATATCTCCGAAACCGCTGAAGCTACGATGCTGAAATTTTCTGACTTTTCCTAAAACTAAATTGGGCACATTCCCTGAAAATTTCAAGTTCATAACTTCACCAGGGGCGGCTCCAGATCACTGGGAATTGGGGGTCCTATTCGTGAAGCGAGTCATTTGGGCGAAGATCACGATGCTGCACCAGTTTTACGAACAGTGAATGAAAGGTATCATGTGATAACATATACAAAGTTATTGTGCATCCTCTTTTGACACGTTTTTGCTATAATAGGCGGATCCAGGCGTCCAAAAAGGGGGGGTTATGTTTTACCTCCCAACATAGGTGCCCTGACACCGCCTATGCATGACCAATACATTTGTAGTCGTTCTCTCATAAGAAAATTGTAACATAACAAGACCATTACCACCCTTTTTAGAAATAGTACCAACAAAAACCTTATTTACTATACTTTTTGTGTACCCCCAATCTCAATGATCTGTATCCGCCTGTGATTTTTGAAAATTCATATTTTTAGGATCCATGTGAATTCCTGGTTCATTCTCTATCGATCGGCAAAAGTTGCGTTATGATTGGTTCAGAAACCTGGCCGTGATAAACAGTCTAAAATGTATCTGCAATTTGCCCGTTTTTACCCCCCTCTACCCCCCATTGACATTTTTTAATTTTTATTTTTTAGAAATGTAGATCACGTTCAGCGAAATCGAGTGCCGTTTGAATTTTGAAAATCGGCCCGTTAGATCTCGAGATATCAAGGGGGGTCGTAAACAGCCCCCCTGCCACTAATAGGGGTAGCCAGGAGCCTGCCACTAATAGGGTTAAATTAGGTAAATTTTCAGCATGTCGGAGAAAGTGACCTGTCTTATTTCTTGACTAGTTCCATCCCGAAAAATATCTAAAATGACAATGCAGGCTGTATAAAAAATGCAGCAACCTTCCACTTTCACCGGCTATTTACAATGCCATGATTTCAGGGACTTCACTGTCTCAGAAAGGTATCCGTGAGCCTCTCTTGCAATCACTGCAAGCCTGCTCATCAGTGCAGGTCGCCGGCAAGATCCTGTCGTCTCAGCAATGCCGTAACACTAGGAAAATTAATAAAACGCCCATTAACCGGCGATGACTGGCTCCGATCTGCAGATAAGCGTGACAGGGGTCGTGCTCAGGGCCATTATGCCGTGCACACAAACGTGACGCAGATCGGTAACGAGCGACATTATCTGGCGCGGCTGGTGCGGGCGGCGCGGGCGACAAAGCCGGCGCACGAGCACAGCGGCGCATTACGGCGCCGTAAGTATCACCCAGGGTCTGTGCGGGTCACCAGGCTGACCAGCGCGGGGAGGGGGAGGGGTGGGGAGGGTGCAGCACGGTATCCGGCGAGTCGATCATGAGCCGATCGGTCATTTATTGTCATTAGATGCTGCAGTCTCATCACCGCCGCAGTCCGCTAACGTTCGGATTGATGACGTCATCAGAGGTCAGAGGCGGCGCGGCGAGGCCAAGGCAGGCGGTACTCGGAGAGCTATTCCGCAGAAGAATGCCTTCCTATCGCGGCATCAGATACATAAACACCATTTCACTTAATGCCTTGAACGTCTAGTGCCCATTTCGTTCGCCCAAACACCTATCAAGGACTGTGTTTCAGTCTCCGCTGCTGCTGCCGCCGCCGGTGCAGGCGCCGTGTGGGGGTCCGTTCGGGCACTGGGTGGGGGGTCGGCGCCTGCCGCTCCTCCACTGACGGGCCGGGCGGTGAGCGAGCGGGATTGATGGTGCAGCGCTGACGCGGCGCCTCGCCGTCCGGAACTGACACCCGGACAGCAGGCAATCAGGCGCGCGCGTGACAATTATGACGCGACGCGCCGACATGGACCACCGCGGAGTACGCTCATCTGTGCACGCTGCGCGCTGTGCACTGCGGGCCATGCACCAGCCACGCTGCACAGTGGACCAGTCAATTACGCTGGTGGTTTCATCGCGTGCGATAGGCGATATCGTAATATCGTTTGAGCCCCGGGGCAGGATAAAAGCTTCAGACCACCTGAAGCATGGCACGACCACACACCTCATCGAGTTCGAAGCAACTCAGCTCCCAGCGCTTTTTTGCCAAATGCTTGAGTAAGCTGCATCGCACGACACCAAGCGCTTGAAGTATGCTGCACCGCACAACACCAAACGCCTGAATGATATGCTGCACCGCACTACACCAGGCGCCTGAATGATATGCTGCACCGCACTACACCAGGCGCCTGAATATGCTGCACCGCACTGCAGCGTGTGCCTAGATGACATGCTGCACCGCACAACACCAGGCGCCTGTATGCTATACTGCGCCGCACTACACCGACTACCGAGCGCCTGGATGTTATGCTGCACCGCACTACACCAAACGCCTGAATGATATGCTGCACCGCACTACACCAAGCGCCTGTATGATGTGCTGCACCGCACTACACCAAGCGCCTGAATTATGCTGCACCGCACTACACCAAGCGCCTGAATTACGCTGCACCGCAAGACACCAAGCGCCTGAATTACGCTGCACCGCACGACACTAAGCGCCTGGAAGCTATGCTGCACCGCAAGACATCAAACGCCTGAATATGCTGTGCCGCACTACACCAAGTGTCTGACACCGCACTACACCAAGCGCCTGAATGTGCTAATTTGGCATAATATCAAAAGTAGAAGAAAATACGAATCCCTTCATGCTTGGCAGCCTTCGGATTTCCTTCCACTGTGAAGTGCACACATCGAAATGCATCCCTAAGTAAAAGCATGCCGAAGACTATATACTAGAAATATTATCTAATAAGGAACTGTTAAAGACTCGCCTTATACTAAAACGGGATGGATCCCATAACTTTGTCCAGCGACCTAGACCGAGTGTATTGAAAGGGAAAGAGTCTAGTTTGGGATCCAAGTAAGGTCACAATAAAGGTCAGGGTCAGGATCAGAGCTGTTGCCAAGGCCCAACTATAGGCTCGGGGCGTAGCCGGGAACCGACAGTCGAATACAAAGTCGAACCCAATCAAAAGGGTCGAAACGTGACATGTATGTAGTTGTAGACGGGGTCGAATGGGGATTCAATCAAAGCAGAAAAGAATGCTGGGGTCAGGACTTTTGGTCCAGTCGGGGTCAGACCGGGGTCGAAGCTAGAGCCGGGATGGGACCCGGTTCCAAATCAGGGCCGGGTCAGGATTTGACCCAGGGTCGAAGCTAGGTCGCGTCAGGGTCGCACCGGGGCCCGAGCCGGGTAGTTCAAGCCTCGGTTAGAGCCGTGCTGGGTGTCGCACCATCACCCAGGCGGCGGGGCTCCGTCGAACTCCACCCTGGGTGGGACGACTGGCCGGTGTCAGTCGCTCGGCCCCCGGCGCCGACGACCCGCCCGGCGCCGAGCGATGAGATTGATGATGTGTGTCCCGAGACATGGAGCCGGGTGGCCGGCAGGCCGCTACAATATCGATCGGACATCCATACTCAGCAGATGGGACGTGTATGCAGGATGATGCCCAGTTCCGTGCACAATTAGTGATATACTTTTACCGGGATAATTAAAGGACTCACTTGTTAGGAGGAATGCTACCCATCCGGTATTCGGCCAAGTTCGCCCGATGGCAGTTGTTTATATAAATATGGACAGTGATGATGTCATGCAAATTTTAATGATGTTGAGGGTGCCATGAGACCGTAATGATGTCTGCTGGCGAAGGGGATGACGAGTTGCACTACAACAAAAACATAACACTCAGTGCTGCTGTTTACCTACCATAATATCGTAGGCAGTCGATTGCCAATTGGGATTTAAGATATGCAAAGTAACCTTATAACAGAGATCTTTGAATGTGGGGTGCTGACCCTTGTCAGGATCATTTGCGTATATCTATTTATCAAAAGGCTCGATTGTATTAGGCAGCTTGTAAAAATTGTCCTGGAACTCGGGTTTGCTTTTTAATAGATAATCACTGTTGATGTTCCAACCAACAGTGTTTTGAACTTTTGAGCACAAATGCCTTCAGTAATCATTTCAGCTATCATTAAAACCTTCAGTTATCATTTTTCGTTCGACATAGTGTCAGCAGCTCAGTCATTAAAGGTCAAAGTTAACGATTTGCCGACCAAGGTCACCTGCGTCGCTTGCATCAATTCTGCAGAGCAGTGTTACAACACGCTTTCTTTCATCAAGCCAACCATCCGAGCTATTCTTGCCTGTGACACGTGACCGCAGCTCAGAGACAAGCGTCCCGACAAACACGACACGCAGATCACTCCAACACCAAACACCCGAGTACAGTGGAACTTCTGATGGCGTTTGTCTGTCCCAACTTTGACTGTTTCATAGGTCTACCCACTGTCCAGGCCCAGCCCCTGACTCTCAGTCGGCCTACCCCCCCCCCTCCAACCCATCACACCCAGCAGATCCCAACCTACAGCTGAACTGTTCCTCAGATCTGCTCAGCTGACTCCATCCCCGAGCCCCTAAGCCAAACGACACTGCGCACCTTCCCTCTCTACACTCGCCTAGACTGGTGTCTGAGAGGTCAGTCGGGCAGCTGCTGCTGTCTGCGCTGACCTCCAGAGGTCGCTCTGGTGACCTGGTGACCTCTGACGTCCGGTGACTGGCTATGAACGTCACCAGCGCTCCGGGAGTCACCGTGTGACCGGACATGGTGAGTGACGGCTGCTGTCGACTGTTGCTGCTGCGACGATTGTTGCTGCTGCTGTCGACTGCTGCTGCTGCCTCTATGACTGGTATAACTGCTGACGATTGTTGTTGCTGACGACAACTGCTGCTGCTGCTGCTGCTGACGACAGCCGTTGCTGCTGCTGCCGCTCCTGCTGCTGTTGCCGCAGATGACACCTGCTGCCGCTAACGCTACCAACTGCTGTTTCTGAGTGTTGCCACTGAGCTGTCGGCGACGGATAGGGTTGGCCAGTGGCGGTGCCGGCTGACGGGGTTGGCTAGCGGTGGCGGCGGAGGCGGCTGGGCGGCCGGGCGAACTCCTCTCAGCACGTCCGCCGTGCACAGGTCGATAGCGCGCCGCGAGAGCCGACCGACGTCCCTGATTGGTCGAGCCGCGCGCGCGCCGACCGCCCGTTGGCTGAGAGCTGGCGCGACCGGGAGACCGTTTTGGCGCGGCGCGGCGAGCCAACCGAGGTCGGCCGGGCTACCGGGAGATGATGACAAATGTATCGAAGTTGTACGTGATTTGCAACAGGAGGTGTGCAGAGGTGGCAGGTGCACTAATGGGGTGACGGTGGCCCGCCTCAGGCACGTCGTGGGCCCGGCCTACCTGACTTGAGGAACGTAGTGTGCGTTTCGATTCTCGGCCTGTCACAATCTCTAAGTCGCTAAGCAGCTGCTGCCGCGAGCGCGCCTCGCACGAGCCACGATTTAATTCAGGAGTTACACAGTCTTACTGATGGGGCATCGGCGAAACTTGGCTGACAGTTGAGAAATATCTACCACTACGAGGCTCTGTAGATAATTGAAAACTTCATTCCGGTAGCCTGGTGAGAAAGCTGAGCTCTGATATTAAACTAGAGATGATGTTGCGTTTCTTGGCGAAGATAATCATTTTCTTCCAACTTCGGTACAGTAATGAAAATTGAATAAGGCATAGACACCGATGCGATGTTGGAGCAATGTGTTCTCGCTCCACTAAAATATAATTTGATAAGCTATGTACTTCGCTCCTGGCTCCATGATTATATATATCATCAATTCATCATAAAGATCAATTCAAAGGGTAATGTCGTGATGGCGCTTGCTTTTGAGCAGGAAGTTGAGCCACAGCCCAACAGCAGTCACAGTCTTCCTGACGTTTTTACCCCTACATTACATATGTATGTACCCTTCATATCACATTGTCCATGCCTCTTTCCTTGCATGATGATGTATCCTGCTGAGTGCTGACAAACCAGCATTCAATCTTCAGTCTTCATGTTGCTGAAACTCTGAAATGGCTGTATTGTATCTTTTAGGGGTATATGCCGGCTTCGGATGGATGATTAAACTGTCTCACCACAAGTGATTTTATGTTATTTTTTGTCGAAGGAGAGAGAACTAACCATCGTGTTTGTGCATAAAAGCACATTTAATGTGTTCCTCTCTTAGCACCCGTTAAACGAAAGCAAAAGTTACCATATCCGTTTTCATAATTAGGCTGCTGTCCCTGCAAAGAGTGGAAGCAGCTCAATTAATATTTTCAGTGCCTCTTTTCTTGTACTTGTTTGAAAAAGTGTGAGCATCGTGTCGGTCTAGTCTTGTTTCCGTGTGCAAACGGGAGGCCACACATCTCAATAGACACAGCTAAGTGCATTTATTTTGAAACAGGTTTCCTATGAATTTACGAGGCTATGCAACGAGCAACACCGAGGAAACTCAACACCTGTCCTCCGCCATCAGCCCATAGACGGATTGATGAGTGAGTGGCAAGAAAAGCGGACAGTTTCCCAGGCCGGCGACTGGGAGCTGAAGCGATGAGAATGAGAAGCTGCCTATTGATCTCTGGACTTCAGGAGGGAGAGAGTAGGGCAGAAACTCCGCGGCTCTATCCCCGGCACGTGGTGGCCGCCCGTCGCTGATTCGCACGCCAGCCGTCTGCCGTCTATGGGGCGCCGCGATTGTATCTGGTTTAGGGCTGCAATTCGCGCGCGTCCCGGCTCGCGACCTTGACTGTGAACGCCCGTCTGTGTCAAGGTGTGAGGTCGGCCGCCACTCGCGAATTCCAGCTCCCCGATTGGTGGTTGTAAACCTGTCTGGGGGGGGGGGGGCTGTCTGGGGGCTGCTGCCGGTGGGGAGACTATTTGGGAGAGCCATTGATCACAGATGTCTACCTAAGGTCACATCCGGTGGAGACTGACTTATTCAGTGGCTCATATGTCACTCTTGGTCCACCGAAATTACATGCGCCCGCTCGCTAGGTTCGCGCCTCGCGGCAGAGGGGGGAGGGGCTGACCATCGGCACTGCACGCGCCGCCTGCAGCTCAGCGCAGCGGACAGTTACGAGGGGAGAGGCGCCGAACCGTCACGGCTTGACGAGGGACAGAGAGAGCGGGCGCGTCTGCCGGCGGCCCGTTGGGCGTGTGTGCCCACACCGGTCACTTTCCCCGTCTCAGTCACAGTTTGACGCGGCCGCCGTGCGGCGGGGACGGCTCCCGTTCTCACGGGCGCACACAGTTTCCCTACAGAGCCTCTCCCGGTTGGACACGCATGAAATTTGTCTCCAATCGTCGGGTGTCGGCGCGGCAGACGACAGCTCCATTGTGCTGGGCACAAACGCCGCCCTTGTGGAGACGGATGCAGTGGTAGCGGGCCGGCCGCCATAAACCCATTGGGCGCCGGCCAGCGCACGGCTCTGTCCAAACATTGACGCTGCCCGGCCCTAAATCACCGCCTCCCCGGAGAGTGCCGAGAGCAGAGACGCCCGCCGCCGGCGGCGCGCCGCCGCGCCTGAGAAGTTCACGCTTAAATCGGGGGACGCCAAAATGTTGCCATAACGGGCTCCAGATTCACCACAATAAAGCCATAAAGCGGGACGTCTTACTCGCCGACATTCTGAACGGTCTGCCCGTGTCACCGGACGAAAGTAAAAAACGAACACGCTTTCCAATAAAAACTAGCGGTATGGCGCAGGCCGGCCGCGGCGACGCGGACATACCACAGAAAGGGAGGCGGGTTGGACCCGACCACCGGCGCAGAGCTGCCGTATAAATCGGCCCGAGCTATTGCACTTCCGAAAGTGAAGGTGAGCTAGAGGGCGTGAGATGTGGGCGGTCCGGGGCCGGGAACGCCACGCTTTAACCCGCCGTGTTTTGGTTAGGGTCGGCCGTTCCGCGGAAGGGCCGCTATCCAGGAAATCGGTGACCAATTGACTTTCCCAAACGGTGCTCGCTCTTTATTCTCTGGACGCTAATTCGAAGCGAAACTTCGCGTTATGACCCGAAGTGAGGGGCTCAGTAGGGGGTGAGAAGGAAGGTACGCTTCGAGAAACTGGCGCCATCCAACGCAGAAGCTGGTTAAAAGACGGCCAATAAACGCTACAATAACAATCGTATGCAGGACTGTTATAGCTTCGTAATTGCACTAACATAACTGCATTGCACGCGGATAAAAACATGGCTCATTTTATAAAGTGTTCATTGAAGGAACTCAAGCTACGAGACATTCCGGACCTGCATATAGCGAGCAGCGAGCATATGCTGGTGACTTATTTTTCTGTTGCAAACGCCTCCGTTGATTAAATCCAAACAATGGCTAACTGTTCAGTGTAGTGACGGGGTGCACGTGCGAGCGGCACGTTTACTTTTCAGCTGCTTGGGCGCGCTGCCGCTAGCCGGCAGCTATTATGATTTTGCTCCCCCTTTGGCCTAAACAGCAAGAAACCTGCAAGATTTGCTCGTCTAAACCAATTCAAATGCCTGGCAGTTTCATGCTATTTACGTTAGATAACCCAATCTCAACGTATTGAGATTAGTTCCGACAATGTTCTCTGTAGCCATGATTCGAGCCTACAGCGTGCGCGTTTTCCAGAGCTCTCTGGTTCTCTGTGGCTCTGCGTTAGCGCTGTGCACGCGGCTTCCGGTCATCAATCGTCTCTCCTCATACCGCACCGCTCAGTCCCAGTCAGAATTCACCATTCAAAAGACTGTCGGCACATCTCTCAGGTCTCAATCTACCCTGACCGGCAGCGTCCAGCGCCGCTAAGGCGTGGGAACTGGTCCCCTGTGGCGCACGCCTGTGCCGGCGGGCCCAGGGGGCGTGACCCGTCCCCTCTGACCGGGGTAGGGGCGGGGTCGGGAAACCGATCGGTCTCTGTGATGACAGCCTATGCGATTGATCTGGCTGGCCGGTCCTTCCGCGTGCGCGCGGTGCGTGAAGCGAATCGGAGCCAAAACCAACTTCACACGGGTTCGGAGTTCTGTGTGATCGTGGTATCTTATCAGGTACGGAAATGGGATAATGGATAGGACATATGGCTTTGGTGACCATTTCAGACAGAGCAGCTTTGTATCATCTGAATTGTTCGATGATAATTGATAGATGGGAAGTATGTGTTTCCAACAACGATCTGCTAGTTGCAGTACTGTCTGAGTGCCGACTGCACAGGTACGTTTAGCTTTCTTTATGAAATTGGATGCGTCTGCACTTTCGTAACATTATGCATCCTCCCGTCGACAATTGGCAAAGCAGCATTACTGGGTTTGAATGACGATTCGGTGGAAGTGCTCTGTTGACTTGTACTTAGAGTATAACTGAAGATGCAAGGGCAGAATCTTTCGCTATGCAAGAGAGGGAGTGATGCGAGGTCACCCTTTCGCAGTACATATGGGAGGAAGGCAGGGTCATGGTCAGGGTAGGCTGTAGGGAACGGTCGTCAGTTTGATGAGGCTCATTATCGCCTGCCGAAGTGGTGACATGCCGCAGCGAATTTCCTGATGGATCAGTGACCTGGCCGCGGGCCGCGGCGGCACGGTGCATGGGGTCTGGTGGGGGAGCCGGGTCAGGCTGACCAGGGGTAAGGCGCCGGGGGCCGGGCGCCAGGGGCCGGGCGCCGGGCGCCGGGGGCCGGGCGCCAGGGGCACCCCGGGGCTCGCCACCGCAGTGGCGAATGTAGCTTACCACGGATTACGGCCGCCCGGGTGATTAGGACCTGTTTAAAGCGGCAGAGATCAAAGGATACAATGTCGGCGGTTGTGACTGAAAAGGCGTCACAGGGATCACGGCTAGCGCAACGATAGGCGATACTCTGTGTTCGCACACTGCTTTGGTGATAAGATGCGCCGTGAAAATGACCACATACCGCGGTCATTTGGTGGAATTTATCTGTAGCCTCAGCTGATCATGAATCCTATCGACCGTGAAAACTGTCGGATGCTTTGAAGCTAGATTCTTGCCTTATGCCCGTGTTGGTATCATATGTCTGTCCCTTCGTCTATGAACCTAAACATGGCGGTCGTTGTCTGGTACTGCAGCTGATTCGCATCAGTACGTGATATGTGCTGGCTTATTACCGCCACTGCCACTTACGATTACCGGACAGGACCTTGGCTATACCTGGTCAGATCGATCACAGCACTGGGGACGTTGTCAGCCTAGGACGGACGTCGCTAACCGGGCTCCCACGGGGCCCAACGTGGACAGAAGTCTCAGGTCAACCACCAGACAGTGTCATCGGGCTTGTCAGGCCACAACCTTCACCAGACATAAGTTGTCAATTCGCTAAACGATGTTCAGTGGGTGATTTGAAAAGGCCAAACACAAATGTCAAATAAGTTGTTGGTATTTAATCAAAACTGCGGTTGTCAGCAACGTGGATATTTTATTTCAGCTTACTACTCAGCGTTGATTATTTATCACTGTTTCAGTCGATTCTTCAAAGTTAAGGCTCTTCTAGAGGCCTACGCACCTGACTAGGCGTTTCGCTGTATGATGACTGAAAAGTTTCCGCATTGATTCGCTGTGAAGCTGAGCACTGTCTTCTTGCCCTTCCGCCTGCGCGAGACATGAAAACTAGGCTCCACAAGCTTTGGAAATCGTTTGGTTACAATAGCCGAGGGAGACAGCTTTTGTCGTGTTAATGCGGCCATTATACCATACCGCTTCTGTAAATTCGCCACGCCCATGTGGCGTCACTATAGACCAATTTTCCGGTGCGTTACGAACCTAACATCAACTATTTAGATCGTCAGGCATGTCGGCCTTTCAGGTAAGCAGTGGTACGTAAACTATATGCAAATGTAGGCAGAAGCGGCATATTCTTGTGATTTCGGCGAGAGACACTGCCATTTACATAAGCGTGATGGCTATTTGTGCCTTACGGCGACGGACCGCTGATATTTGGACGATTGGATACTGCGCAATATGCCATTATCCAGTGATGAGACTGACTGCTCCCCTCTACACAACCAATGACACGCCGAGGGCAGATAGCGACATTGGCAATTGGGCGTGACGGATGCCCCTGATCGGTTCCCTGTAACAAATAATGCACACGTATCGCGTCTAAATGGCTCGTATGCTAGAACTGATAATCGGCCAATTTATCTGGGGTAGAATGCTCCAAAAATACTTATTTTACGGCAAAATTTGCTTCCATAATCGAATAATGAGATCACTGTGTTGGTCTTACATCACTGGTCGTTTTCAATAAAGTAATGTTCTATTGTAAAATAGGGGAGAGTGGGGTAAGATGCCAGGGTGGGAAAGACGCCCCAGCCCCTCTAGCGGCGAAACAAAGAATCGAACTGGAAATAATGCTTTAGCGTAATAAAGCGGAAGCCTGCCTTGTTAACTGCACAAAAAAAA